>NC_041385.1:14994320-15021318 GCF_002162155.2 Triticum dicoccoides
GGGCGCCGTACGTGGGCGAGAGGGGGCGGCGGGCGACGGCGGGCGGCGTCGAGGGCGAGGGCGACGGCGGGCGGCGTCGAGGGCGAGGGCGACGGCGGCGGTGTTGATTCAGAGAAGACGAGAAGGGGTTCGGGGCCCTCGTATTTATAGCCCCCCCTTTAGTCGCGGTTGGGGAGGCGACCCGCGACAAAAGGGTACCTTTAGTCGCGGTTGGAGAGGCGACCCGCGACTAAAGGGTAACCTTTAGTCGCGGTTGGGGAGGCGACCCGCGACTAAAGGGCTTTTTCGGCGGGTTTTTGTTCCCGCGCGCAACGACCTTTAGTCGCGGTTGGGCAGGCCAACCGCGACTAAAGGTATTCTTAAAATACTTTTTCTTTTTCAAAATGTTAAGAATACAAATAATATATCGAAAAATTCAGAAAAATAAAACTAATTCAATTCAATATGTTAAAAACACAAATAATATATCAAAAAATTCAGAAAAATAAAACTAATTCAATTCAAAATGTTAAAAATACAAATAATATATCAAAAAATTCAGAAAAATAAAACTAATTCAATTCAATATGTTAAAAACACAAATAGTATATCAAAAAATTCAGAAAAATAAAACTAATTCAATTCAATATGTTAAAAACACAAATATTATATCAAAAAATTCAGAAAAATAAAACTAATTCAATTCAAAATGTTAAAAATACAAATAATATATCAAAAAATTCAGAAAAATAAAACTAATTCAATTCAATATGTTAAAAACACAAATAATATATCAAAAAATTCAGAAAAATAAAACTAATTCAATTCAAAATTTTATACGCCTAGGCAGGAGTATGACTAAATCACTCCAAATTTCATGTATCATCAGTGGTATCTCAAATCATTCGAAAATGGACACCAAACACATCACGGGTAATATAATTCACATGATCCATTCAACAAAGTTTGGTACAATAAATTATTACACATCATTTCTTCCCTTGTGTCCCTGCTTGCTTACGATTGTGCCGTATCCATGGAGCATCCTCATCATTTAACTTAATGCTTGGGTCGGTGTTCACTTTGAAGTGCGGAATTTCAGCAAACATATTATAATCTTCTGACATGTCTGTCTTGTCCTCCACTCCCACGATGTTTCTTTTCCCTGAAAGAACAATGTGGCGCTTTGGATCATCGCATGATGTACTGATCGTTTTCTTATCTTTCTGTTTCCTCGGTTTGCTACTCATGTCCTTCACATAGAAAATCTGAGCGACATCTTTCGCTAGGACGAATGGTTCGTCAAGGTAACCAAGATTGTTGAAATCCATCATTGTCATTCCGTATTGCTGGTCCACCTTTACCCCACCTCCTGTTAGCTTGAACCATTTGCACCGGAACAAAGGTACCTTAAAGGAGGGTCCATAGTCAAGTTCCCATATCTCCTCTATGTAACCATAATATGTGACCTCTTGCCCATTCTCGGTTGCTGCATCAAAGCGGACACCACTGTTTTGGTTGGTGCTCTTTTTATCTTGGGCGATCGTGTAAAATGTATTCCCATTTATCTCGTACCCTTGGAAAGTCGTTATAGTCGAAGATGGTGTCTTGGCCAACATGTACAGCTGATCTACAACATCATTGTCATTCATTAAATGTTTTCTCAACCAACTGCCGAAAGTCTCCATGTGGGCCTTCCTAATCCAGGATTCAGGCTTCCCCGGGTTGTCAGAACGTAAAATATTCTTGTGTTTCTCAAAGTACGGAGCCACCAAGATGGAATTGGTCAGTACAGTGTGGTGTGCTTCAGTCAGAGAATGGCCGTCCATACATATCGTTGATTTCCTTCCGATCGTGCCTTTTCCACTTAGTCTCCCCTCGTGCCGCGATCGAGGAAGACCAATCGGCTTAAGGTCAGGAACAAAGTCAACACAAAACTCAATTACCTCCTCATTTCCATAGCCCTTGGCGATGCTTCCTTCTGGCCTAGCACGGTTACGAACATATTTCTTTAATACTCCCATGAACCTCTCGAAGGGGAACATATTGTGTAGAAATACAGGACCGAGAACGAAAATCTCTTCGACTAGGTGAACCAGGAGGTGCGTCATAATATTGAAGAAGGATGGCGGGAACACCAACTCGAAACTGACAAGACATTGGATCAGATCGTTCTGTAACCGTGGTAGAACTTCTGGATTGATTACCTTCTGAGAGATTGCATTGAGGAATGCACATAGCTTCACAATGGCTACTCGAACATTTTCCGGCAGGAGCCCCCTCAAAGCAATCGGAAGCAATTGCGTCATAATCACGTGGCAGTCGTGAGACTTCAGGTTTTGGAACTTTTTCTCCGCCATGTTTATTATTCCCTTTATATTGGACGAGAATCCAGACGGGACCTTCATACTGCTCAGGCATTCAAAAAAGATGACCTTCTCTTCTTTGGTCAGAGCGTAGCTGGCACGACCTTGAAACCATTCCGGATGCCGGTCATCAGGGTCTTTCAAACGTTGATGGTCCTGCCGTGCTTCCTTTGTATCATTTGTCTTCCCATACACGCCCAAGAAGCTTAGGAGGTTCACGCAAATATTCTTCGTAACGTGCATCACGTCGATTGCAGAGCGGACATCTAGGACTTTCCAATATTCTAGCTCCCAGAATATAGATTTCTTCTTCCACATGGCTGCGTGCCCGTCAGCTCCCTTCGGAACTGATTGTCCGCCAGGACCCTTTCCAAAGATGACTTTCAAATCCTTGACCATATCAAATACCTCAGCACCAGTGCGTTCCGCAGGCTTCGGCCGGTGATCTGCCTTGCCGTTGTAATGCTTGCCTTTCTTTCTTACTGGATGAATTTTCGGAAGAAATCGACGATGCCCAAGGTACACGTTCTTCTTACAATTTGGCAAATGTACACTTTCAGTCTCATGTAAGCAGTGCATGCATGCATTGTATCCCTTATTTGACAGTCCCGAAAGGTTACTAAGAGCAGGCCAATCGTTGATGGTTACGAAAAGCAACGCTCGTAGGTCAAATTCCTCTTGTTTGTGCTCATCCCACACACGGACACCACCCCACAGCTGTAAAAGTTCATCAACTAATGGCCTTAGGTACACATCGATGTCGTTGCTGGGTTGCTTCGGACCTTGGATGAGCACTGGCATCATAATGAACTTCCGCTTCATGCACAACCAAGGAGGAAGGTTGTAGATGCATAGAGTCACGGGCCAGGTGCTATGGCTGGAGCTCTGCTCGCCAAAAGGATTCATGCCATCCGTACTTAGAGCAAATCTTATGTTCCTTGCGTCAGCTGCAAAATCTTTGAACCATCTGTCGATCTTTCTCCATTGCGTTCCATCTGCGGTGTGTCTCAACTCCCCGTCCGACTTACGGTCCTCTTTGTGCCATCGCAACAACTTGGCATGCTCTTTGTTCCTGAACAGACGTTTCAACCGTGGTATTATAGGAGCATACCACATCACCTTGGCGGGAACCCTCTTCCTGGGTTTCTGGCCCTCAACATCGTCACCAGGGTCATCGCCTCTGATCTTATAACGCAATGCAGTGCATACTGGGCATTCATTCAAATTCTCGTATTCACCGCGGTAGAGGATGCAGTCGTTGATGCATGCATGTATCTTCAGAACCTCTAAACCTAGAGGGCAGACAACCTTCTTTGCTTCGTACGTACTGGCGGGCAACTCGTTATCCTTTGGAAACATATTCTTCAACATTTTCAGCAAGTTTTCAAATGCCGAGTCAGCTACACCTGCCTCTGCCTTCCATTTCAGCAAATCCAGTGTGCAGCCCAGCTTTTTCAGACCATCATCGCATCCGGGGTACAGCGCCTTTCTGTGATCCTCTAACATGCGATCCAAATTCTCCCTCTCCTTTTCAGTTTCGCAGCGTCTCCGTGCATCAGCAATGGTCCGACCAAGATCATCAACGGGATCATCACGTGCCTCTTCTTCACCTTCCCTTCACCTTCAGCATCCTCCATGAAAGTATCACCGAAATGAGCAAGATAGCTTTCATCGATGAAATCATCCCCTTCTTCATCTTCTTCCATTATAACCCCTCTTTCTCCATGCTTGGTCCAACAATTATAGCTTGGCATGAAACCGTGCCGAAGCAGATGCATGTGAACATCTCTTGAGGAAGAGTAACCCTTCTGATTCTTACAGATAACACATGGACAGATAACAAAACCCCCCTGCTTGTTCGCATTAGCCACTACGAGGAAATCTTTCAAACCCGTAGTGAACTCGCCGGAGAGTCGGTTACCGTACATCCATTGCCGATTCATCTGCATTATTATAATATAAAATATATAATTAACCATCATGCATTTGTTAAACTAACTAGCTACAAACAATATAAATTAAACAATGAACTACACACATGCATATTTTATCAATGACACATCAAAGGTTCATCAAGTTGCTAACCGCGATCGAGGAGTGTGGCTCCAACACTTCATGTCATGTTTGTTTCATGCTCTTGGGGCATTTCATCAAACACCTTATGTGCATAAGAGGAACCAAAAGCAAACCTACACCCACTTGTGAAGAGAATGGCTCCAAATGGCTAAGTGTTGGCTGCTGGATGGGTATATATAGGGGAGGGGCTTTAGTTGCGGTTGGCCTGGCAAACCATGACTAAAGGTGCCCGAAGGCCTTTAGTCGCGGTTGTCCTGGCCAACCGCGACTAAAGACCCTCACGTGCGCCAGCTGGCCGCCGAGCGCCCTGGGCCCAGGCCTTTGGTCGCGGTTCACCTCCAGAACCGCGACTAAAGGTCCCATTAGTCGCGGTTCCTACAGCTTCGCGACTTATGGGGCTGGACGGAAGCCTGTTTTTCCACCAGTGTACATTTTTTCCAATCTTTGATTGTCATGTCTTCATTGCTTTTAGAAATCCGATATGAACAGGAATGATTCGTAGGATGACCTGGCTGTATATTCAAAACATCAAGGCGACCTTTCTGAAACATCAGATGAGGCACACACTCCTGCGGGATTATCTGTTGAAAAACATAGTAATAACTTCGTAGTTAGCAATGTAGTTCAGTTTTAGAAGAATTTATGCAAAAAATGCACAGATGTCATAATACTAAAAAATATTACCATGAGATCTCCATGGATGTTAGGATAGTTCAACACGTGCACTGGTGGCACATATTGACCATAATGTGGAGGAGTTCGATAATAGACATTGTAATTCTCAAGATCAGTACAAAATGCGACCAGATGATTTTTCTCCTGATAAGTTAACTCAGAGCCATCGGTGTAGTAGGTTCTGTCTACCATCTTCCGTACATTCTTTGAAGAATGAAAATAAGCTATCAATGGAATTAAGCTGTCAATTATTTTGAAATAAATAATATAAATTACTTAAGAACTATGTTTGAGAAACTCACATAGGTGTAGAATTGCAAGCGTATCAACAAGGACCCAAATGTCCAAATTGTCTACCTCGATGACAGGATTAGCAAGATCCATGGTGACAAGCATACCCTCTTTAAAATCATACATCTTGCAAAGTGCTTCCCAATCCAGGCAACCAAAATTGGACTCTCAGAATTGTATAGATTTAACTCAAAATCCATACCATGATGGGTCCTTAGGTGAATTTTCTTTATTTCATTCCTCTCATGATCTTCAAAACCCATCCTCTCAGGGGCGGTGCAAGGGGTATTCTTGGGTCTTCATGTGAATACCCATGATTTTTACAAAACAGTGTTGATTTTAGCAAAAGAGTGGCAATTTTCAAAAAAACATCAATGATTTTGGCAAAATGAATACACATGAATAACCGGTTGCAAATTCCTGGAGCCGCCACTGCATCCTCTCCAAGACATAGCGTCTTGCATGGCATTGGATAAGCTAGTCGAATCGTAAAAAACAAAATTACACGTTGAAGTAGTAGAAGTCGATCTTAATTACGAAAAAAAACACTTTGCGTCGTAATGTACCGTTTCACAATCAAAGGTCTCCTCGAGCTTAATGCTGAAGCGCCGACCTTCTACCAAGTGAGGCCTGTCGCAGAAACCCCGGTTGTCGCCGCACCAGGAGCACTCCACGGGACTTTCGTCTGATGACATTTTCTATGTTCATAATGCCAAGATTAAACTTCTAAAATTCAATATATGTACTACAAAAACTAAATCAGATCGTTGACTATCGGTCTGTCGAGTCTTTTTTTAAAACTCTCAGCTCATGTGGTGTATACATTCGACCGTTGGTGATGGTCGCTCATCCCTTCGTCCCTGAGTGCATTAAACCAAAATGTCTAGCACACGAGAATGAACAAGAAGCGACCCCCACGACAACAGTTGGCATTCTTCTTCGTTCTCTCATATATGGTGGACACACTCCCTCACTAATTTTTCGAATGTCGGTGATGGTCGTTACTCCTCCTTCCCCTAGTGCCTAACAAAGGTCTAGCACAAGGAGAAGAAGGAGAAACGACCCCCACGACAACAGTCAGGTTTCTTCCTCTCCACTAGTAGAAAAAGGGTTTAATGTGAAACTCATTAGTCCCGGTTTGCAATTGAACCGGCACTAATGTGACCATTAGTGCCGGTTCCAACGGCCAGGCGGGCGGCGCTCATTAGTATCGGTTCGTGAGGAACCTTTAGTACCGGTTCGTACCACGAACTGATACTAAAGAGGTGGTGGCCTTTAGTACGTTTTGGTGGCTCCAACCTGTACTAAAGGAGGGGTCTTTAGTACCGGTTGGAGCCACCAACCGGTACTAAAGGTGGTGGCCTTTAGTACGGGTTGGTGGCTCCAACCGATACTAAAGACCCCCCCCCCCTTTAGTACCGGTTGGAGCCACCAACCGGTACTAAAGGTGATGCGCTGCCACCCGCAGTGCACAATGTTTAATCCCACCTCACTAGTTGAGAGGAGCTCGCACCAGTTTATAAGCCCCGCCGCGGCTACCGTGTCAAGCTCCTCTCTAACCAGGCATTTGTGGGCCTATTGCAAGTCTTCTGCCCTGTGGGGCCTACTGGGGCGTACGGGCCTGCATCCTGGCCCAACTAGAGATTGGGTTTCTAGTCGTATGCAGGCCGTGCCGGCCCAGTAGGCGGGCTGTTTTTGCTTTATTTCAAAAAAAAATCCTTACCAACCGGGACTAAAGGTCCCCCAGACCACGGCGCGCCTCGTGCCACGTGGTGGGCCTTTGGTACCGGTTCGTGATGAACCGGGACTAAAAGGGGGACCTTTAGTCCCCACTCTTTAGTGCCGGTTCCAGAACCGGTACTAAAAGTTCTTATGAACCGGTACTAAAAGTCGTTTTTTTACTAGTGTCTCTCATATATGGTGCAGACTTTCTCATGGAGTGCGCGGCCGTGTCGTATCCGCCTCCGGCCTGGGCCAGGAGAAGACACCGGGGCCGGTGGTATGCACCCCCCCCCCTCCTCTCCAATCGTGGATCCGTCGAGTGAAGCGTCGGGGTGGGAGCGGCGTCCATCGGTGCCCCTCTCCTCTGACGCTCGGCCTTGTCGTCTCAATTTTGCTTGGCCCTAGATCGCGAGGCTCTGCGGTGTGATCACGCCGGCTTCATTCTGTTCCATTTTCTTCATCCTACTAATTCCATTACGTTCCCTTTCCTGGGTTGATTTCCCAGGCTGTCGCCGGCGGCTGCTGATTGTCCTTATCTGATTTTCCATATTTGGTTTGGGCCACACACCCGTGGATGTTGGCTGCCCAATTGTGTACTTATCTGATTCTTCCTTCGAACCTACTCGCTCTTCCCTCTCTTGCGGATTAATTCCTTCATTCTTTTCCCCTCAGAGGCTAGTTGATTTCTGATGCGGCAAAGTCACTCGCGTATATAAATGGATTGAATTGGTTGAAAAGGACCGAGGTGGGACTATTTATGAGTTCTAAATTTTTTTCGCTGCGCCCTCGTCTTCACTTCTTTGACTTTCAAGCATGTTCGTCGGCATTGTAATGTTGTGACTCATGTTTTAGCCAAGTCTTATAAAAACTCTAGTGTGTTTTCTTTTTGTCTGTCTGCGTGTATCCAGGACACTTTGTATGACTTTATACTTGATCAATAAAATGCCAACGTTCTCTCAAAAAAAGTTTTTTTTGCTGCTCCTCTGCTCATCGTTTTAGTAAAATGTGGGCCATGTCAGTTCAGTCAACGCGCGTGACGATGAAACTTATGGCTTGGTCCAGTCGAGCGACGGACGAGACTCAACCCACCCCATTTAAGCCATTTAGTCTCCTTGTCGAGAGGTCACGAATGTCATTGCGGCACTATCGAACTTTAGTCACATGGGCATTGTAAAAATATGGATGAGGGGGTACAAAGGTAACAAAAAGTACACCATCAAAATTGTTACCTTTTTACGTTAATGAGTTGGGATAATGAGATTGAAAAGATGCACCCTGGCTGCATCAGATCATGACGTGCGATAGGCAACTACGGCCCTGTTGGGCGATAAAGACTGGATGTATGTGTGATAGCCAATGAAATAGTTGGATACACAATAAAATTGTAGATGGAACACTCGTATTTTTAAGCTAGCAAAGCTACCGATTCAGGCGATTGGATGATCACATGTTACACATCCATCTCCGTGTAGTATAGCAAAAAATATGTCTGATTGGATGTTCACATGTTAGAGCATCTCCAGCCGCGCCCCCAACACGGCCCCTCCAGGCGATGTTTTCGCCAGATCCGTTCCACCTCCCTGCTCTACGAGACCCTGTTCTACACCTGGGTGGTCACTCTTTTCTGGCGCTGCCTCAGCCACGATACCCTTCTCAGTTGACACGCCCCCAGTTGCCACACTAGGATCTTGCCGTACTGCCTCGACCTCTTGGGCTTGAGTTGTGTTGTCCCTCATAGATGATTTACCTTGCTTCGTGGGTTCATCCATAACAAGCTTCTTCAGGTTTCCTCCACGTGGTGGCGCGTATTTCAGAAGCTTGACTGGGCTCGTCACTTCTTCCTCACCATCCACTCTTTCTCCTTTCTTTCCCTTGTCTAACTCCTCCCCCTTCCTCCAGCTTAAACTATCACTACCACTCCCACTGCCCGTTCTGCCACTTGAGCGTCCACTGCCATAGAGCCTGCTGCCTCCAGAGATGGCTCCTTTGCCCCTCCAAATACGGTCCTCCTCAGAACTAAATCTCCTTCTAGCGATATCTGCTCGTAGCCACAGACCAAACTGGGCCTTCTCTCCTCTATTGACTCTGATAGAGCACTCCTTCGCAACATGACCAATAAGACCGCATGTGTAGCAAAAATTGGGAAGGAATTCATATTCAAAACGACACCAGAGCCCCTCCTCCTCCTCGTCTTCCTTACCGTTTATGCTCATCTTCTTCTTTCTCTTCTCCCCTCCATTGCTCTCCTCATCATCCAGCATAAAACCCCTCATTATTGGTTTGTTGATCTTCATTCTGATCTTTACCCTCAAGAATTTTCCAATGGCTATTCCGTCCACACCCGCATCCACCTCCACAAATCTCCCACTGATATTGCCTATCTCCTCTACCAAATCCTCATGCATCATGCCTAGGGGAAGGTTGAAAATTCTGACCCATATTGGGATACCATCGAATTAATAATCCTCAATTCTTTTTGCTGGATCATAGTCCTCAACCACCACCAAATCTTTGTCAAACATCCACGGTCCATCCTCCAGAGCCTTCCTCTTCCCTGATTCTCCCTGGAATCAATCCCTTTGATTGGGCACCAAATCCTTCCCAGTGAGAGGCGGATCGCATCGGGATGCGCCGGCTTCTCCGAAACCACCATCCCTACTGCCTGGACATCCACCCCTTCCCCTTCTCCTTCCCTGCTGCCCGGATTCTGACTCCCTTCCTCTCTTCCTCAGACAGCTTCAGACTCCTCATCATACCCGCAACTCCCTCCATCTTCTTCCTGCACCGCTACGCACCACTGCACGCCACCTAGGGTTTGTAGTGTTTTACGACCATGCGCCCTAGGGAGCACATATAAGGCTTTGATGTGGACTAGTTTACGACGAGGCTCGCTGGGGGAGGATGAGCGAGAGAACCTGAACAACTCCGGACGAGAACGGTCGCACGGGGACGAAGACGGAGCAGCGCCGCCGTCAAAACCCTAATCGCCCCCGCAATCGCCGGAGGGGTACCGAACCGTCACCCTAGGGACGAAATCACAGAAAAGAATTGGACAGACAATTCTGTGGGCAGTTTTCAGAATCGCAATTCTCCAGAATTATAGGGCGTAAAGAACTGGCCCTAAATGGGCTGCACCCAGTGCGGACCATTTTCACATATTAGTTTTTTTAATATAGAAGTTATTTAAATTATAACAGCAACATCCGAGACATGCCTAAGGGAGGTTCTAACCACATTACCAGTCACCAATCAATGTCAGGGACATGCCTAAGGAAGTTAGTTAAATGATAACACAATACCATGTAATTTTAAAAAAGTGTGCACATATTTAAATAAATATTAACATAACTTCTATAAAATGGTTATGTATATTAAAATAAAATTTCCATATATTTGATAAAGTAGATGTATTATATAAGAGTGTCCATGCTTTAATAAAATGGTTATCTTGTTTTTCAAAGCGTTCACGTGTTTTACACAAAAATAAATTAAAAAATGAGGTATGGAAAAGTAAATACAAGCATAGTGTGCCTTGAGATTCTACATCCTCAAATGAACACATGAATATTTCATAAAAAGATAATGTTTTGAAAGTTAAATGAACATCTATTTAAATTACAAATATTTTAAAGCTACATCAATATTTTTATTAAATGTGAACACTTTGTAAAATTCCACAAACATTTTGAAAATTCTAAAAAAGAACCAACATGTTTTTTTTTCTTTAATCTAAAACAAGAACTAAAATGTGAAAATGGGTCATAGTGGAGTGGCCAGTTTGGTTATGCTACCTTGTTCCCGGACATTAGGAGGAGGTTGTGTGTTCGGTTTAGTTTTTCGATTTCATTTTTTCTTTTACCTACCGTGTGCTGGCAGATGGGCCCCAGCGGTAAGCCATGCCTTCGGCATCTCGGCCGGCCTCGGCGGATCCGCCCTGCGGCGGGCGGAGAGATCCACGGCCAATATAAAAAGGGAACTATCTCACTCTGGCCCCTCCCCTACCGCCGTATCACGCCAGCAACCTTGACCCCTCGAGAGGAGGGTTGTTCAGGGGCTCCGTTGAACATAATTAGCAAATGGAGGGCCAATGTGCATAAAACCGCGGTCGTAGTTCCTCCGCCAGCCAGCCACCAACCCACTCCCCCTATTTCTCGCCATCGCGTCCAAACGCAGAACACATCGACCGATCGAATCAATGGCGATGGTGACGATGAAGCTCAGCTCCCCGGTCGCCGCCCGGCTCGTGCCCTCCGCCGGGAGCGCCCGCCGCGCCTCGTGCGTCCGCGTCCGCGCATCCGGCGGCTCCTACGCCGACGAGCTCGTCTCCACCGCGGTGAGCGCCCCCCCTCTCAATTTACCTTCTTAGTAGCGCTCATGTTTACCTTCTTAGTAGTATTCATGTTTACCTTCTTTCCTTCTTTAAATTCCCTAAATGGGCCCTAGACCTGATCAATACACAACTTGCTCACTGTCTTTGGAATGATTTTGAGGGAAACAGGAAGCTGCATCTAGCCAACTGGAATTTAGTGTGTATGAAAAAGGATTTCGGTGGCCTAGGATTACCAAATATTAGAGATGTCAACCTATATCTACTAGCCAACTGGATTAAAAGGCACAACTGTGATGAGGGTAAGATTTGGAGAACTATAGTAGACCAGAAATACCTAAAGGACTCCCCCAACATCTTTACTTGTAGCTCTCAGAGAACCTCCAAGTTTTGGCAAGGTGTAATGTGGGCAGCAAAAGCTGCTAAGCATGGGTATAGGTGGGTCCCTAGTAATGGGAGGAAAATTAGATTTTGGGAGGACACCCGGTTCAGTACCTCCCCCCTATCCATCCAATTCTGGCCTCTATATAGAATTTGTCACCAACAATGTGTGACACTCTCTGAGGTCTGGGATGGCGTTAATATTAAACTCTCCTTTAGAAGGGTGTTCACACCTCAGATGATGGATTCTTGGTTCTGTTTGGAACAAATTCTACAAAGTACAAAGCTTAATGGGGAAGATGATGCCCTTATTTGGCAGCATGACTCCAAAGGGGTCTTCTCTACCAGTTCCTTGTACACCATTATTAATTTCAGAGGGGTGAAACCTATTTACATTCCCGCTGTGTGGTCCATCACCCCCCCCCCCTAGGGTGCAAGTCTTCCTTTGGTTGTTGGCTAATAAGAAAATTATGACTAAAGACAACCTCAGAAAAAAGGGGGATTGACAAACCGCCAAGTTGTTTGTTTTGTTCTGAAGAGGAAAGTGTCCATCACCTTTTCTTTGAATGTGTAGTTGCTAAGGCAACATGGATCCATGTTAAGAACTTTTTCAAACTCCCTCTTGGGACAGACTACCTTTCTATTGCCAAATACTGGCCAGCTAGCAAAAATCATTCTGCTTTGAACTCCATTTGCGCTTGTGTGCTATGGTGTCTATGGAAAACTAAGAATGCACATATTTTTAACAACGCTATCTGGTTTGACACAAAGCAGGTCTGGTGGCTGATCCTTACAACCCTGAAGAAATGGAGAATCATCTTCAAGCATCAAGAGGAGAGGGTGGACGCTTTCTCGAAAATGCTCTCAGAACAAATCAAGAAGCCATACTGCTTGCCAGCAGGGTGAACGTCTCCCCAGAATCAGCACTGGGTCACGGCCTGTGGTCGAAGCTGTCTCTATCTGGGAAGATGGAAACTCCATCGCCTCCGTGCAGCCCCCCGCCGCGGACCTCGATGATCAAGAACTCTGTGATCAGTCCGGTGTCTACCTTGGATACATGCTCTCCAACTCAGACACCGCTGAAGAAAACAAAGAGAAGTCAGTGCACACCGGTCTCCTGTGTGGATGGCTGTTCTGTGGTTTCAACCTAGTGCCTTCTTATGAGCTTGTCCCTAAAGCATTTATAGTGTTAACAATCCTGGCATGTAATAATTAAAAGACTCCGACAGTCCTTGTAGACTAGCCCTGTGCAAGGTCTTTTTAGTTTCTTTAGCTCCTTAGTTGTAGTCTGGGTGCCTTCGCGGCTGGTAGCTTGTCTTTACTATTTCTGTGTTTTTTCTTTTCCTGAACGTTGTATCAACTCTGGTTCCATGCGGTGCAATGGAACCGGGGAAGCCTTGTAGCTCCCTAATGCTCTAAAAAATCTTATCATTGACGAGTAGAGGTTCCAGTTGGAACAACGGATGCGTGACTTGTGCCATGGCTTTGGTACGCATGACCCAGACACCATCTTGCAACATATACACCTTCCAGGTTATCTCCCCAATAGATCTCCCGTCAGCCATATTGATGATCTCCATTGATGGCCACATGTATGAGGAACGAGAATGGAATCTAGCTAGGGTTCCTTCCACTCGAGAAAAGAAATTGGGGATATTCTAAAGGTTCGCCTAACTGAGATCGGGAAGGAGGAGGCGGCCTTGTGGGGGCGGAGGAGCTGGTAGCTGCCCGGGGGCTGGGTTCGGACCGTCCGTGAACCCCCCGTCGATGCGATAGCCCGTGGCGGTGGTTGTGACTGCATGGGCGTACTGTGGTGTGGACTGGGGAGTGCCGCGGCATGTGTGTGGATTCGCCTAGTATCAGGGTCAATGTCAAGCCACATTTTTTTTCTACACCAGGTCAATAAAATTTTACACGGCAACAACAACTATGAATCATGGCGAGTATATTTACTTTGTTTCAAATGCTGCTACGTGCAATACAAAATAGTACTTCAGGAAATCGAAAGGAATTTTACAAGCTTCAGGTTGGTTGATGTTGGGCGGTAAGCCAAGGGAGTGGCTTACCATATGATGTTGGGCGGGAAATCATCTGGCGGGAAGCCAAGGAAGCATGAAGCAAGCTAGGAATTTCTTTTCTATGTATTTTTTGTACTACTTCCCATATGATTTCTAGCATCAACTTAAACATATTAAAAAAATTCTTTGTTTTTCTTATGATGCAATCAAACAACCCAAAATTATGTAGGATTGAGATGGGCTTGACATTTTTAATCCTATGTTTTTCCTATTCCTTTTTTTTAGAATCATGCGAATCGAGAGGCCCTGGTTGTTTCCTGCTGCTTAATCAATAAAGCTCATGATTCGGGAAAGAAGACACATGTACAAGTTGATGTTTACACTGTGGAGGACACATGGTACAAATTATTTCAGGCAGTTTGATTCTAACTTTCCTACTTAGTTTGAAGAAGTAGTTATGAATTCATCAGATTAAGTAGAAAAATGCAGTTGTCACCACCTCAAACTTTTGCCATCCAAACTCCTTGGCCACAATAATTGCCGAGAGACGATCACTAGTAGAAAAGAGGGCTTTGGTTCAGGCCGGGTCAGCCCATTAGTCCCGGTTCAGTCCAGAACCGGGACCCATGGGGCATTGGTCCCGGTTCTTGAGCCCGGGGGGCCGGCCGGGCTACGTGGGCCATTGGTCCCGGTTCGTCTGGACCTTTTGGTCCCGGTTAGTGGGACAAACCAGGACAAATGGGCCTGGCTCCTGGCCCACCACCACAAATGAGCCTCTTGTTCTTATCTTCTTTCTAAAAAAATCTTGCTTTAGATACATACTTGTCTAATTTTCTTACTATTTTATTGCTTGTTATTATATAGTGCGATGGTTTTAGTATCCGCCCCCGTCGGCCCTCGTCCTGTCTATGATTCGGATGTGGTATATATTATCTTTATAACTATTGCTTCATTTATTGTTTATGAAAATTATGCCAACCAATGTGACATAGATTTTATTTATCTAGGAGGTATGTGAACCAGAAATTCCAACCGATCCTATTGTCGAGAGGTTAAATTTAGTTGAAGAAGAAAACAATTTCTTGAAGGAAAAAATAAAAAAAATTGAGGAGGAGAAGATGATATTGGAGTTGCATGTTGCGGATGTCGTCGATGATTACAAGATCAAGATGGATGCAATGCGCTTGAATATTAGAAAGATTAGAAAATATGCCATTCATACCGAGGCTTGGTATCATTATGCCGTTGGATCAATTGTTACCTTGGTTGCGATTATGATCGCATTTGTTTTTGCATTGAAATGTTTTACATAGTTTCAATATATAGTTTAATTAATTTAGATGCTCTGGAGAGCTTTATGTTGTTAGATGAGAACTATGTATGTACTTTGGTTTTAATGTGATTGATGAACTTTTATTAATTTGGTCACTTAATTATCTATTCATGATGTTCTGTAATGGTTTTTGACACACTTAATTATATATAATGCACGCAGATGAACCGGCAATGGATGTACGGTGACAGACACACCTCCGAGTATATTAAGGGCGTGCATGATTTTCTCGAAGTGGCTGAGGCAAACAAGCAGAATGGTTTTATGTGTTATCCATGCCCTAAATGTGGGAATACAAAGTCTTACTCTGACCGGAAAATCCTTCACACCCACCTGCTTTACAATGGTTTCATGCCACACTATAATGTTTGGACGAGGCACGGAGAAATAGGGGTTATGATGGAAGACGGCGAAGAAGAAGAGGACGATGACAACTATGTGCCCCCTGAATACGGTGATGCTGCAACGGAGGAAGCTGCTGAAGATCAAGAGGAACCAGATGATGTGCCCAATGATGCTGCAACGGGGGAAGCTGCTGAAGATCAAGAGGAACCAGACGATGTGCCCGATGATGATGATCTCCGCCGGGTCATTGTCGATGCAAGGACGCAATGCGAAAGTCAAAAGGAGAAGCTGAAGTTCGATCGCATGTTAGAGGATCACAAAAAAGGGATGTACCCCAATTGCGAAGATGGCAACACAAAGCTCGGTACCGTACTGGAATTGCTGCAGTGGAAGGCAGAGAATGATGTGCCTGACAAAGGATTTGAGAAGCTACTGAAAATATTGAAGAAGAAGCTTCCAAAGGATAACGAATTGCCCGACAGTACATACGCAGCAAAGAAGGTCGTATGCCCTCTAGGATTAGAGGTGCAGAAGATACATGCATGCCCTAACGACTGCATCCTATACCGCGGTGCGTACAAGGATCTGAACGCATGCCCGGTATGCGGTGCATTACTGTATAAGATCAGACGAGATGACCCTGGTGATGTTGACGGCGAGCCCCCAGGAAGAGGGTTCCTGCGAAGGTGATGTGGTATGCTCCTATAATACCACGGTTAAAACGTCTGTTCAGAAACAGAGAGCATGTCAAGTTGATGCGATGGCACAGTGAGGACCGTAAGAAAGACGGGAAGTTGAGAGCACCCGCTGACGGGTCCCAGTGGAGAAAAATCGAGAGAAAGTACTAGGATGAGTTTGCAAGTGACCCAAGGAACGTATGGTTTGCTTTAAGCGTGGATGGCATTAATCCTTTCGGGGAGCAGAGCAGCAATCACAACACCTGGCCCGTGACTCTATGTATGTATAACCTTCCTCCTTGGATGTGCATGAAGCGGAAGTTCATTATGATGCCAGTTCTCATCCAAGGCCCTAAGCAACCCGGCAACAACATTGATGTGTATCTAAGGCCATTAGTTGAAGAACTTTTATAGCTGTGGAATGGAAACGGTGTACTTACGTGGGATGAGCACAAACAGGAGGAATTTGACCTAAAGGCGTTGCTGTTTGTGACCATCAACGATTGGCCCGCTCTCAGTAACCTTTCAGGACAGACAAACAAGGGATACCACGCATGCACGCACTGTTTAGCTGACATCAAAAACATATACCTGGGAAGCTACAGGAAGAATGTGTACCTGGGCTATCGTCGATTTCTTCCGACCAACCATCAATGTCGAAAGAAAGGCAAGCATTTCAAAGGCAAGGCAGATCACCGGAAGAAGACCGCCATGCGTACCGGTGATCACGTACTTGCTATAGTCAATGATTTACACGTAATCTTTGGAAAGGGTCCCGGCGGACTAGCTGTTCCGAATGACGCTAAGGGACACGCACCCATGTGGAAGAAGAAATCTATATTTTGGGACCTACCCTACTGGAAAGACCTAGAGGTCCGCTCTTCGGTCGACGTGATGCACGTGACGAAGAACCTTTGCGTGAACCTGCTAGGCTTCTTGGGTGTGTATGGGAAGACAAAAGATACAACTGAGGCACGGGAGGACCTGCAACGTTCACACGAAAAAGACGGCATGCCTCCAAAGCAGTATGAAGGTCCTGCCAGCTACGCTCTTACCAAAGAAGAAAAGGAAATATTCTTTGAATGCCTGCTTAGTATGAAGGTCCCGACTGGCTTCTCGTCGAATATAAAGGGAATAATAAATATGCCAGAGAAAAAGTTTCAGAACCTAAAGTCTAATGACTGCCATGTGATTATGATGCAACTGCTTCCGGTTGCATTGAGGGGGCTTCTATCGAAAAACGTCTGATTAGCCATTGTGAAGCTATGTGCATTCCTTAATGCAATATCTTAGAAGGTGATCGATCCAGAAATCGTACCAAGGCTAAGGAGTGATGTGGCGCAATGTCTTGTCAATTTCGAGCTGGTGTTCCCACCATCCTTCTTCAATATCATGACGCACGTCCTAGTTCATCTAGTCGACGAGATTGTCATTCTGGGGCCCGTATTTCTACACAATATGTTCTCCTTTGAGAGGTTCATGGGAATTCTAAAGAAATATGTCTGTAACCGCGCTAGGCCAGAAGGAAGCATCTCCATGGGCCATCAAACAGAGGATGTCATTGGGTTTTGTGTTGACTTCATTCCTGGCCTTAAGAAGATAGGTCTCCCTAAATCGCGGAATGAGGGGAGACTGACTGGAAAAGGCACGCTTGGAGGGGACTCAATAATATGCAAGGACGGATATTCTTAGTCTCAAGCACACTACACAGTTCTACAGAACTCTACCTTGGTGACCCCGTATGTTGATGAACACAAGAACAGTCTGCACTCCAAACACCCGGAGCAGTGCGACGACTGGATTACATGTGAACACATCAGGACTTTCAGCAGTTGGTTGGAAACACATCTCAGAGGTGACAAGATTGTTTGTGATGAGTTGTACTTGTTGTCCAGGGGACCATCTTTGACTGTATTGATTTGCAAAGGATACGAGATAAATGGGAATAACTTTTACACGATTGAACAAGATCAAAAGAGCACCAACCAAAACAGCGGTGTCCGCTTTGATGCGGCAACCGAGAGGGGAAAGGACACATATTATGGTTACATAGTGGACATATGGGAACTTGACTACGAACATGATTTTAAGGTCCCTTTATTTAAGTGCAAATGGGTAAATCTGTCAGGAGGCGGGGTACAAGTAGACACACAGTACGGAATGACAACAGTGGATCTGAAAAATTTTGGGTACACTAAAAATCTTGGGTACACTGGCGAACCATTCGTCCTAGCCAATGATGTGGCACAGGTTATCTATGTGAAGGACATGTCTACCAAACCGAGAAAAAGAAAAGATAAGGAAGCGAATACATCATACGATGAGCCAAAGCGCCACATAGTTCTTTCAGGAAAAAGAGACATCATGGGAGTGGAGGGCAAGACAGACATGTCTGAAGATTATGAAAAGTTTCATGAAATTCCTCCCTTCAAAGTCAAGGCTGACCCAAGCATCCTGATAAACGATGAAGATTATCCATGGTTATGGCGCAATAAGCAAATGACACAAGCGAAGAAAAAGTGAAGACTTTCTCCCGCAACTATTATGATGATACCATGCCAACTTTGTGTCAGACGAGTATGATACCATTGTTTGTTTTGTACATGCACATGCTATGTGGGTGAAATTATGATATCATGCCAACTTTCAACTTTTTCAGAGTTCATTTGAAATGCTTTAATGTCTTATGGTTCGACCCTCGTAATACCATTAATCCCGGTTCGCTCCTTGTCAACTATGTTCTCACCAAGAACACTCAAGAGGGCAACCACATGGGCCATTGGTCCCGGTTCGTCTGGACCTTTTGGTCCCGGTTCCATGCACGAACCGGGACCAATGCACCTCGCCCATGGCCCATGACCATTAGTCCCGGTTTGTGCCACAAACCGGAACTAAAGAGTTGGTCCTCGTTGCGGTCAGAGTGTAGTCCCACCTCGCTAACCGAAGGGCGCTCACACCGGTTTATAAGCCCCTCCCTCTCTGCCTTGTTGAGCTCCTCTCAAAGTGAAAATAGATGCCCTTATACACGGAATTTGACCTAAATTCAATTTCTCTGAAATTCATAGAAATTTATTATGAATTTAGCTTGAATTTTCTCTATAGGCAGATCTATGCTCATTTTTTTAGTAAAGTTAATCACAAACTTGTGATTCACACAAATTTCAAAGAATCCAAATTTTAACTATTCAAATTTGAAAACTAATGGCACTAACAGAAAGTTTATAATTTTTGTGACTTAAAAAAAAATAAACATAAACTTTAATAAAATAAATAAAAATAGCAACAATAAGTATTTTGTTGAAAGTAGAAACAAAATAAAATAAATAAAGCAACAAAGAAAACAAAATAAACAAAATAAATTTTCTAAACCTAATGGCACTAACAGAAAGTTTATAATTTTGCTGACCTAAAAGCAAAAGGAAATAAAAAATAAAGCAAAAAACAAAAGAAAATAAATAATGCAAAAAACAAAACAAAAAAACTGGAAAAAAAACTATTTTTATAGTAAAGTTAATCACAAACTTGTGATTCACACAAATATCAAAGAATTCAAATTTTAACTTCTCAAATTTGAAAACTAATGGCACTAACAGAAAGTTTGTAATTTTTCTGACCTAAAAGCAAAAAGAATTAAAAAATAAAGCAAAAAACAAAAGAAAATAAATAATGCAAAAAACAAAACAAAAAACTAGAAAAAAAACTGCCACCTATTGGGCTACCACGGCCTGAATACGACTAGAAACCCAACCTGGGCCAGGATTCAGGCCCGCAGAAGGCCCAATAGGCCTACGGGCAGAACAATGTGAGATTAGGCCCGTAATCCTGCATTTGAGAGGAGCTCGAGAGGGTAGCCGCAGTGGGGCTTATAAACCACTCCGAGCCCCTCTCAACTAGCGAGGTGGGAGTAAACTTTGACCGCGACGCGGGCAGCGCAGGGGCCTTTGGTCCCGGTTGGTGGCACCAACCGGGACGAAAGGGGTGAAATGGTACCGGTTCGTGGCACCAACCGGTACCAATTCCCCCTCTTTAGTCCCGGTTGGTGGCACCAATCGGGACTAAAGGTGGCATTGGTCCCGGTTGGTGCCATGAACCGGGACCGATGCTCTTGGTATATAACCAGGACTTGAGAAAATTTCAGTTTCTCATCTCCATTTGCCCCCGACGACGTCGAGCTCATCGCCGCCAGCCTGCCCCGATGCCGTCCGCCGCCCCTGCCGTCACCCCCGACCGCGCCGTCGCTGTCGCCGACGTCGTCCCCGAGCCTGCGCGCCCCTGCCCTCGCCCCCGAGGGCGCCTTCACCGTCCGCCGTCCCCGAGAGCCTTCCTCGTCGCCGACGCCACCTTGCTATGAGCGCCGCCCCGTTCCCCTGCTCCTCCCCCTGTACTGGCCGCTGTCGATGCTGCACGCTGCCACCGTGCCGTCCCCCTGCCCTTCGCTGCCGCCGCGCGCCGCCCCTGCCCTTCGCTGCGGCCGCACGCCGCCCCGCCGCGCGCCGCCCCTGCCCTGCATTTTTATTTCATAGCATTTTTTCATAAATGTATTTTTTTGTATATGTGTATATGTGTGTGTACATGTTCATATCATTTTTTTCATAAATGTATTTTTGTGTCAATTTATGTATATGTTCATATATATGTGCATATTTGTAAAACAATTGTATATGTATAGGAAAATTTATGTATATGTTTTTGTGCATATTTTTTGTCAATTTATGTATATGTTCATATTTAGAAGAAAATAAAGGAGTGCAAAAAGAAGCTTAGTGCATTTTAGGTTAGTGTAGAGGAAAACGTAAAATAAGGAAAAGGAAGAAAAGTTTTATATATCGGAAAGGAAGAAGAAGAAAAAGAAGGAGAGGAAAAACGAAAATAAGAAGAGGAAGAAAGGAGAAGAAGAGGAAAAAAAAGTAAAAGAAGAGGAGAAGAAGAAAGGAATAGAGGAGAAGAAGAAAAAATAGAATATTTTATTCTATTTTTTCTTCTTCTCCTCTATTCCTTTCTTCTTCTCCTCTTTTTTTTCTTCTTTTTTTTCTTCGATATTCTCCTCTATTCCTTTCTTCTTCTCCTCTTTTTATTTCTTCTTCGTTTTCTTATGTTTTATCGGGTCTGTCGTCGTCGATATACACCTCCCGATAACTTCAACAAGAGGGGGGTCGATATACCCCCTCCCCGATAATATTATTTTCCCATGTACGTATGTCGTCATTGTCGATATAACCCCCTCCTGATAACTTCAACACATGGGGTGGGGGGTCGATATACCCCCTCCCCAATAACATTATTTTCCCGTGTATGTATGTCGTCGTTGTCGATATTACCCCCTCTCGACTGTGATAACTTGTATGAAAACTCTCGAGGACACCCAAACCCTAGAAAAAACGATGTCGGTCTCCTACCCCCTCCCGCCGCACCCCTACCCGACAAACTCTCTAGAGGCCACCCCCTCTCGCTCGACCAAAACTCTCGAGGACACCCAAACCCTAGAAAAAAATGATGTCGGTCGCCTACCCCTCCCGTCGCGCCCCTACTCTTGAAGCGTTGCCGAGGACACCCCAAACCCGGAATAAGCTCGGTCTACGTTTGCCACTAATATATCCACCTGCTGTCATGTTTTTATAATAATTGCCATGTTGTAATATTTGCAGAAAGAATGGAGCACATACGAGACGAGGAAGCAGAAGAGGTGTTGGGTGAAATAATCTTATCTGGAGGTGATATCTTCTCGTATCTTAACGACAATGATGGTATGGAAGAATAGGGTGAAGAAGCAGGCTACGGTGAATGAATAATGGAGGAGGAAAGACATGATTATGATAGCTCCGGTGACCCAATGACAGTGCAAGAAGGAGACCGTGATGACGGCTCCGGTGACCGAACCGAGTCCGGCCAGGTATATATATTAGTTAATCCTGTGCTGACTAGCTAATGGATGCATTCATAGTTTTGGTATATATGTACACATATTAATTAACTCTCGTCTTTCTTCTTTTTTCTAGCCCTCTGGATCGAGCACAACTTCGGTAAAGAGACGAGGCCCGAAGAAAAAGTTGCGCTCGGATGAAAGGTTTGAGATCACAGCAATCGCGCGCGACGGTGAACCGGTTGAACCCATCCGGACAAAGGACGCATTTGCTGCTTAGTGTGGGGTTCTTGTTAGGGACAAGATCTCGATCAGCATCCACCAATGGTATAAGCCTAAGAACGAAGACCCTGAGGTGTCTTATGTCAATGATATGCAGAAAGATGATCTTTGGACTGAGCTGAAGGCAAATTTCACCCTACCACCAGAGGAGGATCTGGAGAAGCCAGTTAAAGAGCAATTAATCAAGTCTCATGCTCTTAAGAAGATGGCAGACCTATTCAGGAGGTGGAATAATGAGCTGAAAAAGTTTGTCGACAAAGAAGAGACACCAGAATTCATCGGCAAATATGAGAAGATTAGAGATCAATGGCCCGCATTTGTGTCCCACAAGACATCGGAAAAGAGTAAGAAGATGTCGGCGACAAACAAGCAAAATTCTGCGAAGAAGAAGCTTCACCATCGCACGGGGTCAGGTGCCTACCTCCAAGCCCGGCCTAAGTGGGGCAAGGCTGAGAATGATATGCTTGATAAAGGGATCGAACCAGAGACAATGAACTGGCCAGACCGTTGCCGGACTTGGTTCTTCGGGGCTGGCGGAACCTTGGACCCTGTATCAGGGAAGTGCCGTTGGATGGACGAGCAATTGAGAATACCAGTCAAGAGGCTTCGACACTATATCGATGCAGCGCAGAAAGGGACGTTCGTTCCAGACAGAGAGAACGACGAGCTCACAATGGCCCTCGGGAATCCTGAGCACCCTGGACGGACACGAGGCACGCCAGGCTCCGTTCCATGGCAGGCTGGGTTTCCGGACGCAGGCGGTTACAAATGTCAGGAGAGGAGGAAGAAAGTGCAGCAGACCGAACTGCAGGCGCTGCACGCAAGGATAGAAGCGATAGAGGAACAAGAAGCAAATCGCAGCAAACGAACTGCCGAAGCTACCCCGCCATCTCAGCGAAGAAGCAGCGTGGCTTCCACCGAGCTGCTTCAGCCGGAGCATGTCTTGACGGCTCCTGCTAGTTACCCCGTGGATGCTATCACGGAGTCTCAAAATTGCCACCTTATGACGCAATGGCAGAACTTAAAAGTCAAGGCGGCTGTCGGCTCTGTTCGACCTTCTGAACCCGACGCAACTTTTCACTGTCGTCCGATTCCAGAAGGATATGCTAGGGTGACGGTGGACGAAATAACAGAGGGATTTGAGGACCTCCAGCTTGACCATCCTACCGGTGAAGGGGAGACTCGGCTGGGTTCTGCTCTGAAGACTCCATTCCTATGGCGGAAGGAGTTCATCAACCTTCCGAACTGGACGCCTCTGCCTCCTCCTCCTCCTCCTCCGGCGAGTCAGGGCACTCCGCCTCCTCCACCGCCTCTTCCTCTGGCGAGTGACGATCAGGGCACTCAGCCTCCTTCTCCGGTGCGTGGCGGCACTCCGCCTCCTTCTCCGCCTGCGCCGGCGCGCCCGAGCAGCCAGCAGCCTCCTCCTTCTCCGCCTCGCCAGCAAGGGCGGAAGAGACCCACCGCCGCCCTGGCTGCTCCGGCGCGTCGTAGTCCTTCTCCTCCGCCTCGTAAGAAAGCACGAAAGAAGACAGCCGCAGCCGCTCCGTCTGCTCTGGCGTCTAGCAGTACAGCCAGAGGCGGGAGGCAATACAGATACGGTCCATCTCTCAAGCCTCTAGAGAAGTTACCGTACGAGAGGACCGAGGAGGAAAACGTGAAGATCGTGCGGACCGAAGTGAAGGACTTCTTTGAAGGGTTGAAAGCAAAGAGACATCCACCTTCGGAGGAGAAGGTAGATCCGGTGAAAGCAAAGCGCACTATCGATGCCCTGAGGAAACCACCAAAGTCTCCGCCAAAAACCAACTATGAGCGCATTATTGAAAAGACATATCTCAAAGCTAACTGGTCGGAAAGTACTGTCAGTGATCAAAGGTTAAAAGAACGAGCAGCTGGGAAGAAAATTGCCCAGCTCGGCGTACAAGCAAAGCAATCGTGCCTCCCGCTCAATGTGTCTAGCGACATCGTCGCTAATGCTCCGGGGACGGTGCTCGGTTATAACAATCTTGAAGATTACCTGCCTGATGATGTACATTTTGATTTCTTGGAGGTGGACGAACACAGATACGAGTACGGGAAGCCTCTCGTCAAAGATGAAAAATCTCTAACAACGATGATGCGAAGATTCCATAATTGGTACATGAAAACCCGCAGAGAGTCTGGGGGGACGAATACTTTGTATCTGAGAATTAAATAGGAGCACGACCTCGTTGGAACTGATCTGTTGCCTGTTCCATTTGAGGAGTTCTTCGAGTTCTTCAATCAAAAGGCCCTCGATAAATTAACGGTCTTTTGCTACTGTCTGTAAGTACTATTTCTGTCATTAAGTCTCTATATATAGCTCGGCTCTTTCATTGCATGTATTTCTAATTAATTATCCTCACTATATTATGCAGATTGAAGATCGTCGAGTGCAAAAAACAAGAAATGTATGATATTGGGTTCATTAACACAAATATCATAGATGAATTTCAGGTTAAAAAGAACGCCGAAGAGGCCGAGGCCAACTTGCTACAATCGTTGATCAAAAATCAAAACAAAGATTTAATACTCTTTCCTTACAACTTCGAGTGAGTGTTACTGTCGTGTGCATATTCGGTTTCCATTATTATTCGAGCGAGGTTATAGTAATGTAATTGATGAGTTATGTATGCGTGCGCAACTTCCACTATGTTCTTCTGGAGATTAAGCTTGAGCGGGGACTAGTAACGGTCTTAAACTCGAGACGAAAAGATCCCGAAACCTATGCGTACATGACTAAATTGCTCAACAAGTAAGTTCAATCGATCATTATCGCACCATATCGACAACTTTTTGTTCATTTATGATATGTCAAGTAATAATAATTATTTTCTTTGTCTTGCAGGGTTTGGAAACAGTTCACCGCAGAAGCTCCGGGACTGCTGAAGGAGCTGCGATATACATACCCGAAAGTAAGTACTACTAGCTAGCTAGTTGCGCGCATCTCCCGTTGATTCTATAGCTATACTTTCATCAATGCTATTTATAATGCTTCATTATCAGTTTGATTGACCTCTATTTCTCGTAAAGTGCTTGTGGCAGGAAGAAGGGAATAATTTCTGTGGATACTACGTGTGTGAGTTCATCTACAACGCGACTTTGAAAAATAAGCGCGACTACTCTAAAAGACAATATGAAGTGCGTAAGCAATAATATTCACAATTTCATTTTATTACACCATCATTTCTGTTGAGTTTCATTCATATATGTATTAACCCCCTTCTTCAAATTAGACGTGGCAGATGCGGAATGAACTCCTAGAACAAGATCGCATGAAAGCAATTCAAGAGGAATTGGCGGGATTCTTTCTTGACCACATCATCAATAAAGCCGGAGAATACCATGTGGAAGTTGATTTCAAATGCTAGGGGATTGTAAGAGATCTTACATATTGTATATGTATGTAGCCAGTAGCGTCGGATAGATAATACGAAAACTTGTTGTTCGACCAATCTCTCGAAGAAGGAGAGGTCGATCGATCACTTCTCTCGGTATGCATGACGAACTTCTGTACTTAATGGTTTCCTTCATTTTCTTACTAGCTAGCGTGTCGAGGGCCTCTCTATGTATAGTACGTAGCATCGACCAAGCACGGACATAAGAGAGGACACTTCTCTCTATTAATTAGCTAGCTAACACAATATATGAAACACCCAAATGAAACCCCCAAAACCCCCAACCCCCCCCCCCCTTTAAAAAAAACAAAAACCCCAGCCACTGAAATGCTGACACGTGGATGCCTTTTCGTCCCGGTTGGTGCCACCAACCGGGACCAAAGGCCATCCTGCCTGGGCTCGGCGCACCAGCCACGTGGAGGCCCATCTGTCCCGGTTCGTGTTAGAACCGGGACTAAAGGTCTAGGGCATTAGTAACGACCCTTTAGTCCCGGTTCAAGAACCGGGACAAAAGATCCTCACCAACCGGGACTAATAGGGGTTTTTCTACTAGTGGATATAACCGTGATTGGTGGAAGTTGGTTCGGGATATCTTATGAGTGTTTTTCATAGGTACATCATACTACATGATTTAGTGTGCAGTATGAGGTTGATCAAATGTTAATGTGAGTTGTCATTTAGTTGGCTCGAGGACAGTTTGATAATTTCCTATAGTGATATATTTGTCCTTTCATGGTGACTAATCCTAGTGATCTTAAATCGAATTAATAATCGCACCGGAACCTGCATGCCTCCACGGTTCCATCCATGTTGCGCCCCCTAGGTCATCCAACATTCGACCCT
Source organism: Triticum dicoccoides (assembly GCF_002162155.2). Classification (NCBI taxonomy): domain Eukaryota; kingdom Viridiplantae; phylum Streptophyta; class Magnoliopsida; order Poales; family Poaceae; genus Triticum; species Triticum dicoccoides. The sequence goes on from NC_041385.1 coordinate 15,020,909, forward strand.
GGTAACCAAATGGCCTCCTCCACTCTTGATGATGTTTGCCCCGCCTCCAGCAACCACCTGCCCTCGCCTAATATCTCGACCAAGGACAAGCATCCTGCACCCTTGCCCTAATTCGACTCCAAATTCGACAACGTCCTTGTCTCCACGACTATTTTCGTTAGTACACTAGTAGAAAACAGGGCTTTGGTCACAGCTCAATATACACATTAGCCCCGGTTGCATTACGAACCAGGACTAATGTGAGCATTAGTCCTGGTTCGTGCGGCTAAATGCATTAGTTCCGGTTCGTGTCTTAAACCGAGACTAAAGGTTTCGTGTCTTAAACCGAGACTAAAGTTAACCTTTAGTCTCGGTTTAAGACACGAACTGGAACTAAAGGGAGCGATGCCCTTTAGTCCCGGTTCGTGTCT
>NC_041385.1:15021502-15031027 GCF_002162155.2 Triticum dicoccoides
AAATAAAATGATAAAAACTTCAAAAATTAAGATCCTTCGAGATGTACTTATGTTACTACATCTATTAGTTAGGAAAATTAAAAAACTTAAATTTGGACATGTTTGCAAAAAGTGTTATGCTCAAATTTCAATTTTTTTAATTTTGGTTAAATCTGGTCAAACTATGGTCAAACTACCTATTCAAGAAGTATTAGTGGTACTAAATAATTATTCAAGAATATTAGTGTTACTAAATAATTATTTTAGTATTTTGAATTTTGGTCAAATATGGTCAAACTGTGGTCAAACTATGGTCAAACCGTGGCCAAACTATGGTCAAACTGTGGTCAAACTATGGTCAAACTACTTATTCAAGAAATATTAGTGTTACTAAATAATTATTATTATTTAGAATAATAGTTTTAAACTCAAACAGTGAAACGTGTGACTTCATGCTCAGGCTAAACTCCTGGGGGTTAATAGGATTGACATCTTAATCTTACTATTGTCAGGAAAACAACAAGTGCAGACTTGGAAATGAGGGGAATAGAACCCAGAAGTTAAGCGTGCTCAGGCTGGAGTAGTGAGAGGATGGGTGACCGGCCGGGAAGTTAGATGATTTGGAATGATGAGGGGTGATTAGAGATTAGATGTTAAATTAAACAGTGATGAGTGGTGATTAGAGATTAAATTGTAAAATAATTCAGAAATTTGAAAATTGGGAAAAAATTAAAAAAATTCAAAAAATAAAATTTTGGAAAATTTGTTACCAACCGGGACTAAAGGTGGAGCTCCAGACAGCGGCCGCGTGGAGGGCCTTTAGTCCCGGTTCTAGAACTGGGACTAAAGGGTCGGTATTAAAGGCCCCCCTTTAGTCCTGGTTCTTGTACGAACCGGGACTAAAGGCCCTCTAGAACCGGGACAAATGAGCCTTTTTCTACTAGTGGTAGCTCCGTCGTACAACTCACCCTCATCTAGATGAATGTGTGCATAAGCAATCTTTAGTGCCATGTGTCTCCTCCTATTATTGTCCCTTGACAGACTGCAAAAGGGCACACTATTTTCCTCCCAACGCACTTGCATTATTTCACAACATTCTCCGGTGGGGTCCATTGTCACAGGTTCAAACTGTTGGTCTATACTTTGTGCGTAATGCATCAAGCAGATGTGTAGTTTTGTAACAAAGATCTCTTTGTAATATATCATGTGCAACTTTTTAGTTATAGTTGTTTCCGATTCTTCCACTATTATTCAATAGTGTGTTATCAAAATGTTTTGACAATTAGGAAGGAGTTTGCCACCCCAAACCCAAATGTGCTTCAGAAAACATATTGAATAATGCATGAAAAATAACTCTGAGAGAAGTTGCAAAGAGGCATTTACATTGTCATCCATAAACATGTACAAGGAATCAATCATATAAATTGATCTTTTTATATTTTAACCTTTAGAAAGGGCGTATGCACATAGCAAAATATTAACATTCAGGAGATGTGCCCTTGTTAGTTTTATACTCATGTAGCACACATAACTATGTACATATGAGCGTATAAGTGTTAGATATCTCGTACTTATAAATAATAATCTTGAAAAGTGTCATATTTGCGTGAAATGCCTTGCATATACTAAATTATATATTTATACAAAACTTCTATATTTATTTACAACTCATTTACGAAACTATGATCGCAAATCCTATTTTTGTGATAACTTAGTTGTGATAATAAACCATAATGTTAATGTACTAACGAGTGTTTTGGTCATTCAATTGTAATATCTATCATTAAAAATGTGTTTGTGATGTGCTAATTTTGAATCATGTTTTTAGTTATTACATAAGTTTTATTATTGTGACATATTTCACCATGCATAGATATAAAACTAAACCCCATACATGTGTCAGAAAAAACAAAAGAATTGTCATGCTATGATAGATTAATTTTAGTACTGTCATGAACATAGTGTGTTTATGTGTATGTGTTTATATATATATATATATATATATATATTAAACCAAAAGATATTTATGTGTATTTTCAAATATCTTCATTTAATATATGAAGTGTAGAGCCTCATAAATATCCTCACGGTGATTTCTAGTTAATGGTTAGGTCTGCACAAATAAATAGAGGAACCTATGTGGTTCTAGTTTATGGTTAGGTATGCAAACGTAGGATCTCAGGCATACCCAGAGCGCTCATACCCATCCGCCGCTATTGTTTCTTCTGCCTCCCACCGACGCTAATGCCAGTCTGCCTCATCCCCTATGGACTAAGGCATGAGGCGTGGTGAATCCCGGTCTTCGCTGGCGGGAGAGCTTCATTTTTAGATGCTTTTTTTGAGTGTTTTTAGGGTTGGCGGCGACTTTCTGAAGATGGAATAAGGTTCTCCCCGCCTAGCCTCCGTTCCAGCGGTGCTTCCAACGTGATTGGAGGGCATGCTGAGGTTTGTCTCCGGCGAATCTCGCGGGATTCGGTTGGCCTTTGTTTTCAGTGGATCCACGTGGATTTGGTATTTGTTCGTCTGTGTTCGTGTGTCTACAGGTTGGATCCTTCCAATCTAAACTTCTCTTCAACGATGGTGGTTGTTGTTCTGGCGTGCTGGTCCTATAGGGCCTTAGGACGACGATACCACTTCATCAAAGACTACTTCGAAGATGGAAGCATCAGCACTAACTTCATCAACACCTCAGACCAGCTTGCCGATATTTTAAATTTTTTTACTAGGGCGAGCAAACTTCCAGGAGCTGTAGGGTAGGATTGAAATGTTTCCAGGTCTTAAAACCGTGACCTCAAGGTCACAAGGCAACAACTTCACTAGGGCGAGCAAATTTGTTTTTTATTAAAATTTGGTACAATTTTGAAAATCTGAACTTTATAATTTTTTTTTGGAATTTTCATTTTTTTGAAATTTAAACAAGTTTTGAACATTTTTGAAATTTCTGATTTTTTAAAAATCTACACAAATTTTGAAAATCTGAACATTTTTTGAGTATTTAAACAAATTTTAGAATTTTGAAAATTTATACAAATTTTGAATTTTTGAACAGTTTCTCAAAGATGTCATTGCCCGTGAATGCTGACCAGCGAACGACTGCTGGGGTGTAATCCCTTCGTGCATGCATGCTACGAGGGAATTTGAGCTAAGCTCATGCAGGCTACCAAACACCCCAAAGTGGGTTGAGTAGGGAACTTTGCCCTCATACACTCTTCATGCACCCTATCAAACACACCCTAGCATCCAAGTAGAACTTGCCACTCCACCCACATGCGGCTTTTTTTAAAGATAACTAGGTTTAATGTCAATGGAAGATAACTAGCCTTAATGTCCTCTAACTGAAACAGTTTGTGAGAATTAAATGGGCTGAACCTAGTGCGACCAATTTTCACATCTTAGTTTTTTTTTAATTTATAGAAGTTACTTAAATTATAACAGCAATATCCCGGACATGCCTAAGGGAGGTTCTAACCACATCACCCGTCACCAATCAATGTCAGGGACATGCCTAAAGAAGTTATTTAAAGTATAACACAATACCATGCAATTTTAAAAAAGTCTTCACATATTTAAATAAATATTAACATAACTTCTATAAAATGGTTATGTATGTTAAAATAAAATTTCCATGTATTTGATAAAGTAGATGTATTATATAAGAGTGTTCATGCTTTAATAAAATGGTTGTCTTGTTTTTCAAAGCGTTCACGTGTTTTACACAAAAATAAACAAATAAATAAAGGAGGTATGGAAAAGTAAATACAAGCCTAGTGTGCCTTGAGATTCTACATCCTCAAATGAATACATGGATATTTCATAAAAAGATAATGTTTTGATAGTTAAATGAGCATCTATTTAAATTACAAATATTTTAAAGCTACACCAATATTTTTGTTAAATGTGAACACTTTGTAAAATTCTACAAACATCTTGAAAATTCTAAAAAAGAACCAACATGTTTTTTCTTTAATATTAAAAAAAGAACTAATGTGAAAATGGGCCGTAGTGGAGTGGCCTAGCTTGGTTATGCTACTACCTTGTTCCCGGACATTAATTAGGAGGAGGAGGTTGTGTGTTCGGTTTAGTTTTTCGATTTCATTTTTTCTTTTACCTGCCGTGTGCTGGCAGATGGGTCCCAGCGGTAAGCCATGTCTTGGGCATCTCGGCCGGCCTCGGCGGATCCGCCCTGCGGCGGGCGGAGAGATCCACGGCCAATATAAAAAGGGAAACTGTTTCCCTCTGGCCCCTCACCTATCGCCGTATCACGCCAGCAACCTTGACCCTTCGAGGAGAGGGTTGGTCAGGGGCTTCGTTGAACATACGTAGAAAATGGAGGGCCAGGATGCATAAAACCGCGGTCGTACTTCCTCCGCCAGCCAGCCACCAACCCACTCCCTCCCTATTTCTCGCCGTCGCGTCCAAACGCAGAACGCATCGACCGATCGAACCAATGGCGATGGTGACCGCGAAGCTCAGCTCCCCGGCCGCCGCCCGGCTCGCGCCCTCCGCCGGGAGCGCCCGCCGCGCCTCGCGCGTCCGCGTCCGCGCCTCCGGCGGCTCCTACGCCGACGAGCTCGTCTCCACCGCGGTGAGCGCCCCCCTCTCCGATCCTCGTAGCTCCGCCTAGGTCTAGGAGCCGGTGGCCCGCGGGAGGATCTCGCCCTTGGGCCGTTGCGCGCGTCGTGTGCCGCGATCTGTCTGCCGTGGCGGCTCCGTTTGTTTGTCTGCTTGGCGTCTAGCGATCCGTGATGGGGACTGCTCTGTGGGGTTGGGGAAAATTGGGGCGTCGCGTGCGTTTTTTTTTTCCAGCGAATTCAATCCGGATTGGAACGAACCTTTTTCTGCATGCATCAGGAGCGAAGAGGTCACAATCTCCTCCGTGCAAATCGAATTTGGGCCGCTAGATGTTCAGGAAAGTGGGTGTATATATGCCGTGTCCATGGATTTCTCCTGTTATTTTCGGTAGGGACGGCAGGTTTCATGATCTCAGTCACTCTGTTGCGTCTGCTACTTGCGTCGGCCCCAGATCAGGCCATGGTAAATCTGGTGGTGCATTTCATGTGATGCTGTCGTTGCTCTGAAGATAAACAAACTCTCACTTCCAAATACCATCGAATTGTTTCTAGGCAGTGTGGCCATCTGTTGATAACTAGTAGCTTAATGGGTCGATCTTCTGACATATGACTGCTCTGCAATAATTGTCTGTGTGGAAAGACTACTGGCAGTAGCAGGTTTAAGTTATGGTTTTGTTAGGATTTAATCTTGGCTCTTCAGCTTTGATGAAAAGGATTTGCTTGCTTTCCCATTGGCATGATGGGTGGACTTGCTGACGTACGATTGCTCTGTAATAATTGCCTGTGCTTGGAACGTACTAGCAGCATTTTAAGTTCTTGTTTTTGTTACAATTAATCTTGGCTTTTCCGCTTCGATGAAAACGATTTGCTTGCTTTCGCGCCATCTGCTCTGCATCATGTGTATATTAGATTTTATTTTGTTTCAACTGTAATGTTCTGTTGAACTGTTGATTTGTCAATTAGTGTGAAGCATGCCCTGATGCAAATGAACCGTGCCTTTAGATTTTGAACCACCACAGGTCTAAAACCAACACTGATGCTCGTATTAATTGCTTGATGTTGGGTATGCCAAACTGGTCTTAAGCTATTTCCTGTTTATTTTTCTTCAGTGTTCCTTCCTTCACAGCTGCAGTGCATTCTCTGTTGTGTTTCATGACTGCAAATCTAATAGTTCGCCCCATTGCAGAAAACTGTTGCTTCCCCTGGCCGTGGGATCCTTGCGATCGACGAGTCGAGTGCAACATGTGGAAAGAGATTGGCATCCATTGGTTTGGACAACACCGAAGTTAACCGCCAGGCTTACAGGCAGCTGTTGCTGACCACTGCTGGTCTTGGTGAATATATCTCTGGTGCTATTCTCTTTGAGGAAACTCTCTACCAGTCCACTACAGATGGCAAGACCTTTGTTGATGTCTTGAAGGACCAGAATATCATGCCTGGTATCAAGGTTGACAAGGTATGGATGCCATGATCTGACAACCATTGATTCATCGTGCTGTTGCAGTCAGCAAGTCAGCGCTAGCATTCTAATCTTTATTACTTGATTTATTTTGTTCTGCCCAAAAGGGTTTGGTTCCATTGCCCGGATCCAACAATGAATCCTGGTGCCAAGGTCTTGATGGTTTGGCCTCAAGGTGTGCTGAGTACTACAAGCAGGGTGCACGCTTCGCAAAGTGGTCAGTTCATACCCTCCTTGCGCATTTTATGTATTGTTTTGTTCTCTTGCCCCTTCTAAACTTGCTATGCTATATTGATCTTCTGCAGGCGGACTGTTGTTAGCATCCCTTGTGGTCCTACTGCATTAGCTGTCAAGGAAGCGGCATGGGGACTTGCTCGCTATGCTGCTATTGCTCAGGTCACTATACATGCTGTCAATCAACTACTGAACGTTTTGCAATGAAGAAGTTATCCTTTATTTAGTTTGATATTTTATTCATGGAGAGTTGATGAACAGCATAGTCATTTTTATGCTCGTATTTAATATCTTGTACCTGGAAAACTGTGTGGCGATATAACCTATCATACAGTATATTCATCCATTGAACACTATCTGATAGTAAGTAGGGAGAACTAATTAACAAGTGAAAAAAGTATATGATGCTCATGTAGGTACGTTGTTATAATCGCTACTATTTTGGGCTCCTCTTTATCTGTACTCAGCTTGTTTCAACCTGAACAATCTGCAGGACAATGGTTTAGTGCCAATTGTGGAGCCAGAGATCCTCCTCGACGGTGACCATGGCATCGAGAGAACTCTTGAGGTCGCCGAGAAGGTGTGGTCCGAGGTGTTCTTCTACCTGGCCGAAAACAATGTTCTTTTTGAGGGCATCCTGCTGAAGCCCAGCATGGTTACCCCTGGTGCTGAGCACAAGGAGAAGGCTTCTCCAGAAGCCATTGCGAAGAACACCCTCACAATGCTGAGGAGGAGAGTACCGCCCGCTGTCCCTGGAATCATGGTATTGCCTTCAACCTCGAACCATTTAGCTTCGGCTGATTATTTTTCTCCAGTCCATTTCCGGTGGACATATACATAATAAACAGAGTAAGAAACAGTAGCCATAACCCCGATCGCCCCTTTCCCTAAAGTTCCTTTCTGGCGGGCAGTCCGAACTGGAGGCGACGATGAACCTGAACGCGATGAACCAGTCCGCCAACCCGTGGCACGTGTCCTTCTCGTACGCCCGGGCCCTCCAGAACTCGGTGCTGAAGACATGGCAGGGGCAGCCCGAGAACATCGAGGCGGCGCAGAAGGCCCTGCTGGTCCGCGCCAAGGCCAACTCGTTGGCGCAGCTCGGCAGCTACACGGGCGAGGGCGAGAGCGACGAGGCCAAGAAGGGCATGTTCCAGAAGGGCTACACCTACTGATGAGGCGGCGGCAGGATGATTTACATATGAGACGCACGTCATTTTGCGGGGTTTTGTTTTTTTAACTGTGGGTGTGAATAATCAATCACCAGCGTGTTGGTGCCAACGACTGTTAGCTGTATTGGCAGTGCGGAAATTCTAGGGTTGCCTGAAGTTATATTTATATGAGAACAAACAATTTACTGTATGCATGCCTACCCAGAGAATGTTGATGGGCTGTGGGCCGATGCCGGGAACAGCTTGGGTTGTGGACCTGAGAAGCCCTGGCGCACACACGGAGAATTTACCCGGGGCATCTGGTTTCTACAGACTAGTACTCCTACTAAGAGTGTTTCTAAAGTAGTGATCTAAATGCTCTTATATTTCGCTCTTATATTTCTTTACAGAGGGAGTACAACTTTCTTAAAAGATCAATTCAAAATTCGGCCTATACCCCTAGAACAAGAATAGTGATGATAATGGGCCAAATCAACAGTCCCAACTTTACTAGTATGCATTTTTTTTCCTGTGTTGGGTTTTTGCGAAGTAGTACATGTATATTGCATATGTTGTCACAAATTATCAGACATTTTAAGGTGCATTATATACCGTGTATGCTCCCACGAAATTTTCGAATATTTAGGAACACTACAATGTTCTAGTAAGCCATGACCACCAAATAAACTCTCCCTATAAGTGTTTGCATAGGCTATACCAATAAATTTATTGATATTCACACGTGTGTTGCTGTTACAGAGCACTAAAAAAAAACCATCACCAATACAACTTATAGATCTTTGGCTACCAAATCAGAAATTTTGGAATGATGCTCTTATAGATGCTCTCTTTGAACAACCTGCAGCCAACATTATAAAACAGACCCCAATTATTCAAAGTGACGATAATGATATCTTATGCTGGGACCTAACTCCTATAGGCAAATGTAAAACAAAATCAGCATACAGACTTTGCTTACAGGTTATGCAGAAACATAGAGAGCCAAGACCAAGACAGGTACCCTCTAGTACCAAGGTACTTCTCCAACAAATTTGGAAGAACAAGCAGATACCACCTAGAGTTCAAACTTTTGGATGGAGGATTCTTAGAAGGGCAATTCCTACAGGTAAAAGAGCAGGTAGGTTCACTAATTACATAAGCAAAGTTTGTTCTAGGTGAACTGAAGAAGAAGATGATCTGTCCCTCAAAAAAAGAAAAAAGAAGAAGAAGATGATCTGCATTTGTTTTTCCATTGCACTTCCGCTGGGGCTGCTTGGTTTGCTGGACAACCTTGGTGCATTAGATTAGATGCTTTAATTCAAAATTGCAGATCTATTGCAGAGGCCATACAAGCTATTCTCTCTATGAATCACCCCCATGTTTCGTTAGAAAAAAAATACTAAAGCTGGGCGAGGTACTGTCACGAGGTATATGGCCTCAAGGTTTGTTTTCCGCTTTATTTCCGAGTCGATGTTGTTCACCTGTTAGATTTTGCATTATTAATAATATATGGCTGCATGCATCGTCCTGATGCAGAGGCGGGGGGTTATCCTCCTTTTCAAAAAAAGTGATGTTTTTGGAAATCTAGAAATGAAAATAGATTTCACAAGAAAGCAGGTAACCCTCGACGGGTTCATCATATACCTCAGAAAATTGCTGAAAACCATGAACTAGGAAAATGCATGGATAAGGACTATACCTGGCCATGGGAAGCCCGACCCGCCCGGCCCGGCCAGCCCGAAAAAGCCCGACCTGGCCAGGCCCGACACTGCCCCCAGGCGCCTAGATTTTGAGCCTAAAGGCCGGGCCGGGCCCGGCCCCGTCATTTTTGCGTTTTCCTAAAGGTCGGGCCGGCCCGGCCCGGAGCTCGATGGGCTTTTATGTGTTCAGGCCGGGCTTGGGCCCAGAAAACAGGCCCGATGGCCGGGCCGGGCAGGGTCTGGGCCTAGGCTTTTTGTGTCGGTCTTGGCTAGGCCCGGCCAGAAGCCCGGCCCGGCCCGAGGTATGGCCAGGTATAATAAGGACCATCATGAAACTCATTCTGAACACGCAGGACAAGCAAATGTTTTTCCAGAACAGGGAAGCACCATCAGGAGCCCGGCGGTTAACTGTTCTGTGTGGAGACACCGCCCCC
>NC_041385.1:15031155-15122202 GCF_002162155.2 Triticum dicoccoides
GGCCATCCCCTCCCGGTCTCCCTCCCCCGCCAATGCCGCCGCGAGGTGCTGCCGGGCAAAGCCCGACTGGCTTAGATGGCGGTGGAGCGCCCTTCCCTCTCGGCGTGTGCGGCGCAGGACGCGGGTCCGAACGGCGCCCCCGAGCGTCGGGCTACCGTGGGGGCCCGTCGGCACGGTGGCCGGCGTGCGGAGCGGCCGTTCTTCTGCCTGGCGATGGCTGGTCGGGGCTGCGTAGAGCAAGGTCCACGACCTTCTCCTCCCGGCTGCTTGCTGGGGTTTGGGAGGCGTGGCGGCGGCAATGGTGGTGCAGACGGTGGGTGGCGGTCGGCTGCATCTCGTGATGGATCTTGCCCCACTTCGGTGCCGCAGGCTCCGGTTGGCTTGGGCTGCGGCTAGCTGGGGCCTCGTGCGTCTCGGTAGAGGTAACAACAGCGTGGTGGTGGCGGTGCGGACCGGAGATTGCCTAAGGAGGCTTGCTTGGGCGTCTGGGGCGGTCGTCGGGTGACACGGGCTGTGGGTCAGCTTGGGCCGTGGTCGGCAGCCTCCTCCATGCTTCTAGCGGGGGTGGCTGCGACGCGGTAGTGGGGGCGCTTGCCCAGCGTCGCCGGGTGGCAGTGACAACCTTCGGCCGAGGGTGCCCGGCGACTGGGTGCTGTTGGTTGGAGTGGCGGCCCTCGTCTTTGGTGTAGAGGGGGCGGAGCAAGTTGCGGGGAGCCATCGGAGATGGGTAATCGGCCGCCGGAGGTACCGGCTACCACCGGGTGGCCGGAGGTGCCAGATGCCATGAGTTCCCCCTGTCTGGATCTGGAGTTGCCAGATCTGTCGGAGCGATCTCCCCCTTCTCCAGGTAGTGCTAGTTAGCAATGGGCCGACAGCGCGGGCTGGCCTCCGGTGTTGGTGCTTGATTAGGTCCCCCTACCGCGGGCTGGTTGCTCTCCTGCGGTTGCCTCAGCTGTTTGTCTACCTAGGTCGAGGTGGAGGATCGTGGCTTGGTGGGGAGGCGGCCTCGTGTTATGGTGTCAGTGTTGAGTTGTCAGAGGATGCCGGGGCGGTGGCTCCGGATGGCGGGATCCATGGTGGGCTTTTCGGCAGGCCTCGTGGTGACGGTGATGCCTATTCCTCTTGGTCGTGTGGGCGGCATGGGGGGAGGGGTGGATGGCTCTGGCAGGCTCTGGGCATGCCCGAATTTGGTGGGGCTGGCCTGACTCTCGCCGCGGGTTTGGCAAGGGCGCCTTCTGGTGGTAGTGACGAGTTCCCGAGCGAAAGCTTCGCGGTTGGCCCCGGCGACGGTGGCACCAGTGGGTGTCATATCCTTCTTGAAGGCGTAACCGTGGGTCTTGTTCATTTGTCAGGGCTTCAGGTGGTGGGTCTTGTTCAGGTGAAAACTCTTGTGGTGGCAGCCATGGGTGTCATATCCTTCTTGAAGGCGTAGCCGTGGGTCTTGTTCATTTGTCAGGGCTTCAGGTGAAAATCTTGTCTGATCTCAGACTCGGCAGCGGCGACACATCGCGCCGTCACCTTCTTGGGGGCGTTTTCGTGGAGTTTTGGTGTCCTCGGTTGGTCCTAGGCGAGGTGTTAGGCTAGCTCTAGATTATTTGTCTATCTTTCGATCCGCTTTGTAAGAGAGTCATCTCATCACTTTGTATCGTTCGGCCGTGTACTGCGTGGTTTGTGCTTTATATGTAAAGCGGGGTAAAAGCCTGTTTCGAGAGGGAGGCACCATCAAGACGGATCTCCTGATCCCATGTGTAAAGATCTTCTCTGATGCATCATGGAAAAACGTCAAAGTTCCAGGCCTTGCCGAAGGAGCGACAGCTACAGGGATTGGTGTTCTCATGCATCTACCAGGAGAAGAAAGTATCAAGGTCCAGATTCAAACTTCATCACCCACAACATCTACACCTTTGCAAGCCGAAGCAGCAGCACTCGTGCTGGCAGCAAATGCAACGAAGCATCTACAGGTCCAACAAGCTACAATTTTAACAGACAACCTGACACTTGCTACAGCTGTTGCAAAAAGAGAAATTGCTTCAGACAAAATCCTTTGGGAGCTCAGGAAAAGCTTAGCGGATTATATCCATGTTACAGCAGGTCTCCAAGCACAGGTGTATCACATCTCTAGAGACCTAAATGGTATTGCCCATAGAAATTGGGGGTGGCATGTAATTTCTTCCCTTCATCAAGTACTCCATGCTGTAAATTACTTCATATGAGTTGAATATAAGACGCCCCTCTGGCGATTTTTTCATTGTTAAAAGAAAAGCCATCAGCATGCAGTACTTGGCTTGACAAGAATCTGACAAAAACCATCACCAATACCTCGTCATCTTTTTCAACAAATTTAGTTATGTGTACTGTCGACTATGCGGGCACAAATAAAGGGGGCACCTATGTGTCGGGTGCCTGAAAAAACTACTTGCGTGAGTTATATTTTTGAGACTATCAAATCAATATCCAACGCTCTCTTGGAAAAAAAAAGAGAGAAGAATGTCAATATCCAACGGTTAGGAGCGCATCATTATTGTTCATCTTCTTCCCGCCACACGTTCTTCCGGATCCTTCCATGCGACGGTTCTTCCTCCCCACTACCTACCCAGGCCTAACCGTCTGCCTTTGCACCCCACGGTCGCCGCCTCATTGCCACGCTCGATCTCGCGCCCATTGTCGTGCCGTGTTGGCCACCGCCCCGGCCATCCCTCTAGTCCTGGCCCAATGAACAGCCCGTGCACACCCCCTCCCCTCCCCTTCCCCCGTTAAGTTTCTTCCTCGCCTCCACCTGAGACGCCGAAGCTCGCTGCCGCTCGCGGCGTCGTCTTCGGCTCCGGCGAGGTCTTGGATTGGCCTCGGCGCGGCCGACCCTCGCCGCTGCCTCTCGCGGCGTCGTCTCCGGCACCGATGAAGTCTTGGCTCGTCGCTGCCGCTCCTCACGTCGTCCCCGTCTTTCACCTTGTGCTGCGTGCCATCGACTGAAGCATGAAATTTTTTAGGCGCCTGGCAAATAGCAAAACCGCAAAAATAAAACGGAAGAAAATAGACCATGCATGGTTTCCTATGAGCACTTTATTAAGTGAGGAAAGTCCAAACTCTCCAAAGTCCAGATCAAAAGGTGATTTGAAGCTCACTGATTTCGTTGGACAAACATAAGTAAATCATCTGCAGTTACGTGTTGATATATGGATCGAACTCGTGCGGAGCCAACATTTTCTCCCTATCTTGTGCCAGGTCGTACTTCCAGCTAAATTTCCCGTCGACGCTGTCCACGTACTCCCGTCCCTCGGCGGCGGCGCGCCGGCGCTTCGCCACCCGGTCGATGACGCGCTCGAGGGCGACGTCGAACGCGTCCTTGAACGTCACGCCCTTGGCCGCCGGGTCCCGGTACAGCACGGTGGGGATGAGCCGGATGACCCGCTCCCGCATCCGCGCCACCTTCGCCGGCGGTATCCTGCTCAGCACCTCCTCGATGCTGGCGTTCCGCTCCACCACGTCGCCGTGCGGGATGAACACCGAGTAGCTCCGGTGGTCCCTCGGCAGGTGCCAGATGTACTGGAGGTAGGCGGAGACCGGGTGGAAGAAGACCGGGATGCAGCCGGCGAGGATGGTGTCGAAGGTGGACTTGCGCGTGTACCCATCGCCGCGCGGCTGCACGCAGAACTCGGCGCTCTCCAGCAGCCGCATGGCGCGGCCCGGCGCGTAGTGCCCCGGCGCCGGCACGCCCAGCAGCGCGCACCGGCTCGACCTGCCGCACTGCTCCATGATCTGGGCGCGCACCGTGCGCTGGCTGCCGCCGCGGGGCCCGCCGGCGAAGCCCCAGAGAAACGGGCGGTCCATCTGGTACATGCGGTCCTGCCAGCCGGCGACCTCGGCGGCGGACGACGGGTGGAAGTGCGACGGGAACGGCACGGCGAAGTCGTTTCCGTGCCATGGGCTGGCCTCGGTGGTGAGGAACGTGGCGTTGAGGATGGCCGGGAAGGTCATGAGCGCGTTGCCCCAGCCGACGGCGTCGGGGCTGACGATGAAGTCCCACGTGCCCCGCCCGGACACCAGGAAGTGGTCGCGGCCGCCCATGGCGCGCCACTCTGGCCGCTGCAACAGCCAGTCCACCACGTCCCGCGACAGCGCGTCCCGCGCCGCGAGGTCTTTGCTCCCGAGGTGCATCGCCGAGTCGAGCCCGGCGTAGAACGGGACGTACACCACGGCGGCGGCGGCGGGGTCGGCGGTGAGGCACTCGTGCCGCCGCATCCGGGCGTGGAAGATGAGGCCGAGCATGTACTGGTCGGTGTCGTAGGCCCCGCTCTCCGGCAGCGACCCGCTCTCACCGCCGCCCGTGATCTGCGGGCCGAACCCGTCGTTGGCCACGTCCTTGCAGACGTCGGTGGAGCCCGAGATCCGGCGGCACTGGCGGACGAGGTCGGCGTTGAACCGCGGCGGCAGGTCGTACATGTACACGTAGCGGCCGGCGCACGGGTCGCGGCGGAAGATGCGGGGCACCGAGAAGAAGGCCGCCGGCTTGAGCTGGAGCACGGCGGGCGCTGCCACCGCCGCGCTGACTGACTGCTGCATGCTGGTGGAGAAGTGGTGGTAGAATACCAGCCCCCAGAAGACGACGTAGAGGAGCGCGAGGTAGAAGAGCCGGGACGGCCGCCGTGCGCCCCTCTCGGGGTTCTGCTTGCCGCCGCCGTCCTCGGCGGAGTACTGCTTGCCATCGCCGTCGTCGTCGACGGCCGCGGCGTCCAGATCTCGCTGCAGGCTCCGCGAGAAGGGCTTCATCGGTGGCGCTGCCGTGCTGGTGCTGCTCCAGTGAGTGTCAGTGTGTGCGAGCAGTAAGTGTCGGCCGGTACGGTGCAATATAATTTCATTAGGGCATGCATCGAGGTCACTCGTATTACTCGTCCAGTTGACTTCATTAATGGCACTGCACTACACTACGAACGCCAAAAAATTCTCCTGTAGATCCTTCGAGCTGCTTTGGATCCCACGCGCCTATACGCGGCCATGCACTAATTAAGGATAATTACTAATTAACCTGCGGCGAGATGCCGGAGACTTACATCTTGGAACCGTCGAGCAGCTTTGGATCCCGGCGTGTTTACACTTTCTTCCACGTTTCTCAGGCGCATCGACGCATGTACCTTCAGCTGTGATCAGTGCTACCTTTCCCCTCCGTTTCCTTTTTTAATGCGTATAAGATTTATGTGAAGTTAAACTTTAAATAATTTTATAAAAAAACATCTACATTCACATTCATTAGATGTCATGAAATTATTTATAAAAACTTTACTATTATAGATGTTGATATTTTTTATATAAATTTGGTCAAACTTTACTAAGTTTGACTTCTGATAAATCTTGTATGCTGAGTAAAAAGAAACATAGGGGTAGGTGTGACCTATCGCTTAATACTCAAATACCAGTGACACAACCTGCCAATACATGAATAGTACCGTATCTACTAGTGCTACCTTTGCTAGATTCGTCTGGTCAAAGTGAGAGAGTGTGGAAGAGGGATCTTTTGGGTGATTGATATCATTTGAGCTTAAATTTTGTTCTTCAAACTTTGTATGTATATATAATTCAATTCGCAACGAGAAGAACTTTAGAATTAAGATCAACCTTTGATGCATGTGAACTAGTTAAAAAATTTACTATTTTAATAATCTTTGAAATCAAATTTGTAAACATTATCGTCTCGAATGATATTAAACATTTATTTCACTCAACTCTAGAAAAAAACACATTTGAGTATTTAACACAATATTAAAAAATAATTACATGCATTTCAGTTACTTCACTCAATTTTTTTAAAAAATTACACGCATTTCAGTTACTTCACTCAATTTTCAAAAAACATCGCACATATATTCAGATATATGTTTATTTTTTCACATAGATTAGACAAATACTTCAATTATGTTGGGAAAAACTGAACACACATTTTAAATTATTTCACTCAACTTATGAAAAAATCGAACACTTCCTTTCTTCTCAAAGGGTAATACAAATCCCACTAAGAGACAGAATTTTCAGCACCCAAGTGCCCCTACACCCTCTATGAACAGTAAATTAAAACAAAATCAAAAAATTCTGAAACTTTGGGACATCAAACATGATCAAATTATTGACGATCCTGCAAAGTTTTACCTAAGAATTACATTCGAGGACCCCTCACCTAAAAAAGTAAAACCATTGTTCAAAGTTTATGTACATTTTTAGCAGTGATTTTTTTTGGTGAGGGCTCCACGTAGGTTATTTGTTGCTGAAACTTTGCAAGAACATCAAATCTTTGATCATCTTTGATCCCCGAGAGTTTCAGATTTTTTGACTTTTTTTCAAGATTTTATGAATTTACTGTCTTGAGGGTGTAGGGGTACCCGGGCTTTCTCATCCCACTAATTTATTCTTCCTTAGAAAACTTCATTATTTTGATTATTGTAGTTTTTATGTCATTTCATCTCTTCTGAAAGAGTAATGTCAATCCCGATAATTCATTCTTCCTTACAAAACTTTATTATTTTATTTTTTTTTATTTTTTATTTATTTTCTCTCTTCTGAAAGGGTAATACCAGTTGAAAGAACATGCCGTGCCCCCATGTTTGGTTTTGGTAATTGATGATAATCTCTATGGACTAATGGTTGCCTTGAGTTATATTTGAAGGTTTTGTCATAGGCTTTTCTTGAAGTCCATGTGTTGGTTTCAAGGAGTTTATGAGTTGACCAAGGTGCTATTAAGGAATTATCCAAAGATTGGTCATGTGAGTGTTGAGCTTATAGCAAGCATGTCTTGAAGAAGAAGATTGTGTGATGATTCATGTTTACCTTCAAGACATCATCCAAATGAAGAGAGTTGGAAAGATTCAAGGTTGATCAAGACTAAGCCAAGAGTGAATCAAGTTGATCAACTCACAAAGCGTAGAAGATGTACCGAGAGGGATCAAGTGATCCCATGGTATGGTAAGCATTGTCCATTCCACTTTGTGTACTAACCCATGGTCTATGTGAGAGTTCTTTGTGGGGTTAGGTACGTGTTGGGCTTGCGTCAAGAGGAAGGTATCATACAACCCATGGAAAGGATGACATCTAGTGGTGATCGTCATCAAGATTGCCGTGTGCAAGTTCAAGTGGAGCATCACGAAGAGATCAAGTGCTTGAATCTTGCCATCCATTGTGGTGTCAATGGACTTGTGAAGATGTGCCGAAGAGTGGCTCACCCATAGTGGACTATGGGGGAGCAATCATCTAGTCTTCATCGAGCCAACGCAATCAAGAAAGGTGGTCCAACTTGAGGGAGTCAAGATCGTCATCATCTAACTAAAGTGGACCATGTGCAAGGCAAAGGTTTGCCCTTGATAGGTTTTCTATTTTACCGGTCTCGTGGTGGTAGTTGGGAGACAGGGTTATAGGATCGTTTGCCGTACTATCAAGGGGGGCTCTCAAGTTGGTAGCTTGATCGTATCGTTAGTAGAGATCTCAAACCATTGCATCCTTGCATCATGTTTCTTGGTTATTGATTGGTTCTCTTTGTGAGTCTTAGAGCTTATGGTCATCCTGATGACAAGCTTGAGTTCATCGAAAACGGAGTTCGCATGCGTCTTCTATGATGTTTTCGGTGTTGGAGGTTTTACCGGTCTTATCCGAGGAAGGGTTCTCACCATTTTCTTATGGGCCTTTTATAATTTGCTTCTTATTGACATTTCTATCAATATTGTGTTAGCCATGTCTTAAGCTTTCCAACAAACTTGGTTTTGTTGAATTCGGAGTCCGTTTGCAAAAGTTGTGGCTGTTTTGGTAAAGGTTGCAGCTGTACTACCGCGACTAGAGCGGATGTAATTTTTTACTACTGCTCCAGAGCGGTACTACCGTGGCTCCTGAGCCGTAGTACCGCTCCAGAGCTGTACTACCGTGGCTCCTGAGTGGTAGTACCGCCCCGGACCAAAAATCTCGTGTTTGCTCAGCGGAGGTAGGCACGGAAGTATTTTTTTAGTACCGCTCCTTAGCGGTAGTACCGCTCTGTGCGGGCTGTGAGCATAATGGTTGGATTTTCCCCCACCTATAAAAGGGGGTCTTCTTCCCCATTGAACCTTATCCTTTGAGCTCGTGTTCTTCCCCCATTGTTGACCTTCTTCGAGCTTGCTAACTCTCAATCCCTCCATGGATTCTTGCTAGTTTTTGAGGGAAAAGAGAGAGGAGATCTAGATCCACATTTCCACCAATCACCTTCTCCTCTATGTGAGGGGAACCCATTGGATCTAGATCTTGGAGTTCTTGGTGTTCTCCTTCTTGTTCTTCCTCTCATATTCCTCCCTAGCATTAGTTGCTTCGATGGGATTTGAGAGAGAAGGACTGGGGCACTCCATGTGCCCTTGCCATTGCATTTGGTGCATCGGTTTGTCTTCTCCACGTGATACGTGGAAGTTACAAGTTGAGAAGCTTATTACTCTTGGGTTCTTGGTACCCTTGAGGTTGTTACTCTTGGGTATTTGGACAACCTAGAGCTTGTTCCTATTGGGTGCCTTGGCGCCCTAGACGGTTGGTGTTGTTCGGAGCTCAATCATTGTGATGTAAAGCTCCGGGCAAGCGTCAGGGTCTCCAATTAGGTTGTGGAGATCGCCCCGAGCAATTTGACGCGTACCGGTGACCGCCCCCAAGGGTTGCCAAAGTGTACGGGTTCGGTGACCGCCCCCAAGGGTCACCATTTGTACGGGCTCGGTGACCACCCTCAAGGGTCCCTTAGTGGAATCACGGCATCTTGCATTGTGCGAGGGCGTGAGGAGATTACGGTGGCCCTAGTGGCTTCTTGGGGAGCATTGTGCCTCCACACCGCTCCAAATGGATATTAGCATCCGCAAGGGTGTGAACTTCGGGATACATCGTCGTCTCCGCGTGCCTCGGTTATCTCTTACCCGAGCCCTTTACTTATGCACTTTACTTTGTGATAGCCATATTGTTCTTTGTCATATATCTTGCTATCACATAGTTGCTAATCTTTCTTACCATAAGTTGTTGGTGCACATAGGTGAGCCTAGTTGTTTTAGGTTTTGTGCTTGACAAATTAACCGCTAGGTTTATTCCGCATTTGTTCAAGCCTAAACCGTAATTATTTTAAAGCGCCTATTCACCCCTCCTCTAGGCGACATCCTCGATCTTTCAATTGGTATCAGAGCCTCGTCTCTCTTTGTTGGGCTTAACCGCCTAGAGAGTAAAGTTGTCGACTAGGGGATTAGAATTCTCTGGCACTCTTAGTTTCAATGACACAAATTTTGATGTTTGGGTAATTCGCATGCTTAATCTCTTTAGGGTCATGGACCCAAATTTAGAGCGAATTGTAGATATGGATTTTTCTCCTCCAAAGGATCCCCAAAGCTTATCTTTAGAGGATGATAAAAACTCTTATCTCAATGCTCAAGCTTATAATGTGCTTTTCGATGCTTTGAGCAATGTAGTTATATTTGAACTCATGCCGTTCCGGGATGCTCATGAGTTGTGGACAAAGCTTCAAGATAAATATGGTGTGTCCAAGATTTGTAAGGATGATCGTTCTCCCTCCACCTCCGGCCGTGTTGCATTCTCAACTTCTTCTACTTCACCTAGATGTGGTTTGCCACAAGGTAATGACATGGTGAGTAGTGGTGTTCATTACAATGATGATAATGGGCTTATTGTTGATAATCCTTCATCACTTTATTATTGCAAAGCTTCATCTTTGGACTTTAGCACTTCGAGCACTCCAAATGTTTCACATGCTTGTGTTGATAGTCCTTGCATATCATGTAGAAACTTCTTGACTAAATCTCATGATGATATGCTTGCTATATCTTGTTGCCATGATAAAAATGCATCTATTTCCTTGAATTGTTGTGCTAACAATGTAGAGGAAACCCAACACTCCATGGAACAAGATGTGATGTTTAATGGTGCCTCAAGGGATCCTACATCATCATCTAGTGCGTTTTGCCTTATGGCTAAGGCGCCAAAGGTATCTCCTACTTTGAACCCCAATATGTCTCTTGATGATGATGTTGATGCTATTGATGATGATGATAATGATGAAGAGAATGATAATGTTGCCTCCTTAAAAATTAAGGGGGAAATGATTTTTAAAGCTCTTCATAAGAATAAAATTGCTCGTTCCAACTTCATGGAAATCATGTCTATTGCCATTGAGGGCAAGAAGTATATAGAGGAGTTGGAATCTCATCTAGAGGATCATGAGGTCACCATTGAGAAAATGGAAGGTCATAAGCGTGATTACGCTAATGAGATTGCCGACCTCTCGCAAGCTCTTGAACTTGAAAAAACCACCAAGGAATCTCTTGAGGAGACTTTTGCTCTAGAACTATGTAGAATAAAGGAATCCCGTATAGAGCTCTCGAGGTGGCTAATGATTTTGAAACTCAAAATGAGAAGCTTGAAGTTGCACATGCTAAACTCCTTGAGGATTTTGAGCACCTCGAAAATGGCTCAAGGGTCATTAAGAGTGAGCTCATTAAACTCACCGAGTTTCATGCTCAACTTAAAGCTTCATATTCTAAGGAGCTTGCCAAGTTGCCTTCTCCTCTTGCTATTATTGATGATGCTTGTGCTACTAACTCTATTTCTAGTGAAGCATCCATTTTGAAGGAGAATGTTGAGCTAAGGGCTCAACTTGAGCTGCTATCTAGTAATTATGGGAAATTGGAAGAAAGTCATGTAAAGCTCACAATCTCTCATGATGATCTTCTAGTATCCCATAATGTGCTAAAGATAGCTCATGATGCTATGAGTATCAAGGTAACATCTAGTGAGCCTCATGTGGATACTAGCACTACTTTTAGTCAAAATGCTATATTGCCTTGTGCTAGTCCTCATGATTCATCCATGCATAACATTGGTACATCTTGTGATGAATTGCTTTCCTTGCCTTGTTGCTCTCACGATGAAGCTTATACTTCCTCTAGTGC
Organism: Triticum dicoccoides; assembly: GCF_002162155.2. NCBI lineage: Eukaryota > Viridiplantae > Streptophyta > Magnoliopsida > Poales > Poaceae > Triticum > Triticum dicoccoides. Next base: position 15,042,090 of record NC_041385.1, read on the forward strand.
TTGTGTTGAGACTAACCATGTAGAGGAAATCAAAGAGCTCAAGGCACAAGTCACTTCTTTGAAGAAAGACTTGGAAAAGTGTCATTAAGGGAAGGCCACACTCAACAATATCTTGAGTGTGCAAAAATTCCCCAATGACAAAGGTGGACTTGGATTCAACTCCAATAAGAAGAAGAAGTCCAAGAGAATCAAGAAGAAGAGCCAAGAACAAGTCAAGAATTCAGCCAAGATTATTTGCTTCAAGTGCAAAATTGAAGGGAATCATGTTAGATCTTGCCCATTGAAGAAGAAGGTCATTAGTGACAAGCAATAAGGGAAGAGTCCACAAGTTCAATCTCATGCTCAGCCTCAAGTTGAAGAAAGGCACTTCCAAAGAAGACTCAAGCTAATGCTTCTCTTGTGGAAAAATCAAGTGAGAAGAAAGTGAAGAGTAGATGTTGCTATTTATGTCGTGAGAAAGGTCACGTCGCTTCTTCATGCACTAGTGGTAACTTATCTAACCCAATTATTATTGATGATATCTATTCTCTTGGGAAGGATAAGGTTGGCAATGTGTTTGCCAAGTTTGTTGGTACTCAAAGTGGTGTCAAGAAAAGAACCATTTGGGTAGCCAAGACTATTGTGACTAACCTCTTAGGACCCAACTTGGTTGGGGACCAACAAGCTCAAACTTGATCAATAGGTGTTGATGGAGGGCATTGGAGACTTGGCTATATTAGGAACAATTAAGGGGACTTCATCATTCTTATTGTCTCAAGCCAAGTCAATTGGGTTATCAAGTTTCTATCTTATATCCAATGTGCCTCCTTGCAGTAACTTGTACTTAAATTGTTTACATTGAAAGTTACTTGCCCCCTTTCATGTTTTGGTTTTGTTCCTTGCTTGTGTTTGTATATGTTGTGCTTCCAACTTGCTTATCTTGAGCAATCAAGTATGTGTGTGTTGGTTTGCACATCATGTATGTGTGTGTCATGCATTGAGCCTTTATGCTTCTTGTTTGTATCCTAGTTGGCTCTTGTGAGAGATTAATGGAATATCCATTTATGGGGGAGTGGTATGCTTTGTGCACCTCACAATCCTATAAATGTGTGTACATGAGGAATACCATCTAGTATTGATATTACAAGATTATCTAGTCCCTAGGTGGTATATCTCTCATGAGAAATTCAAATTATAAAAATCCCATTGATTATCTCTTGTTCGATCCTCTTATTGCCTCTTGTTTAGTTCTTATTGGTATCACATTATGGGGGAGTAATATGCTATGTGCATATTACAAGCCTAGAAAATGTGTACATTTGAGATATTGTCACATAGAATTGATATTGTAAATTATCGTGTTCCTAGGTGGCATGTTAGCTCTACAAGTTGCAATTTGCTTGTGTATGGTGTGAAGATGATGTTGGCTATCTTTGCTATCTACCACCGAGAATTCTTTCCATCTACCTCTTGTCTTTTGACAATTGGTAGTCACTTATGTGCGGTAGATTTTATTGATCATCTTTACATTGGCTTTTGTTTTTATTTGCCTTTTCTCTTGCCAAGGTTTGTGTTAACTCCCATTGTCTTCCATACCACTTGTGGATCTTGTTTATTTCTTGTTCTTGTCTAGTGTTTTCTAGATATAGTGAAAGTGGTGATCCCACCTTGTGCATTTTGTATTCAAATGCAAATTCTCTCTAATGCACAACTCGTGGGGGAGCTATCCTATTTTCTATAAAACGCTCATATTGTGATCCTTATCAAGTGTGTGTGGGTGGAAGGCAAGCCGTCTTATTTTTGGTACCTTGTGCCATCATGAAACTTTGTAGAGAGCTTGATTTGTTTGGAACCATCCTCTCCTTTGGGAGTTTGACATCGTTTTTGTGTGTTCCAATAGATATCTCATTCCTTGATGTATCTTTTAATGATATCTTCCAAGTGATGATTTCTCCATTTGGTATCCTTTTCACTTGGTTTTTCCTTGTATTTTGGTATCGATTATTGAAAGTCTTGAGCATGCATTTTTACTTCATGTAGTTCCTTTGGCATGTTTTCTTTCTTTGACCCAATATATAGGGGAAACTCCACCAAGTCTCAAATTGGATGAGATGTGCATGAGATTCATTTTCATATCTATATGCACATATCTATGTGGAGTTTGTCCTATGTATTGTTGGTTCTCTAACTCTTTGGTCCCAATGAGTTTGGGTACCATTTTGTTTGTGTTGTTGTTCTAGGAACAATTGGAGATGCATTGGATACTCGGCTCATTCAAAAGGAAGGTGTTGTCACCATGTGCTTATTGGAGTCAAGCTAGGATGATCAATGAACTACTTTCTACCTTCAATTGGTATCTACTACATCCTTCCAATGTTATCTCGGTAACAAGTATCATCATCTACTACATGCACACATTATTGCATCATCGTGTGTAGGTTGTATCATGGCATGTTATCTCTCTTTCTTGTGATACTTGTTTCCTTTCTCAAAGCATCCCAACAATGATCTCTTGTTGCTAGTTGCGATGTCTTTGATGATTGTGTGGTAGGAATTCATTTATATACAATAAGACCATATCTAGCCTTGGGCTATGCTTCCAAGCACATATCTTATTAGTATATGTATGACTTCCTTCTGGATATCTTGTTCCTTCGTTTTGTAACTATTTCGGGTGTACATCATTATTTGTAGATATATATCGTCATGATTTCGTCTACCTAGACCCTTATACACTTGAGAGAAATTACATCTCTAGATGATATCCTTTCTTTCACGTCCACCTTCTTTCTTATGTTATTTCTTTGGTGGCTCCGTGAAAGCTTTTGCCTTGAGTGCATGTCTTATCTCGTTGCATCTTGATGCATGCTTGTGTGGTGAAGATTATTTCCCTCATGCTTGTCTTGACGAGGCTTTTGCCATCTTAATTGGTATCCCCTGTCTTGATGATGCTTATGCTTTCTATCTTCACCATGGGTTGTCACAAGTGTTGGTTATTCATTTTGCATATTTAGTGTTCTTGTGAACCCATTTGCTTAGTTGTGTGTGGGAATTAAAGGCTTTGCACCGTGTATCTCATTCATTCGAGACTATGTTGATGCTTATGCTCATCCGTATATTAGTCTTCTCATGTGCTTTGCCATGACTCACACACATCATTTTGGTTGAGCCTATTATTAAGTTGCCTCTTTTACATGTTGCTCAACCATGTGTTTGTTGCAAGTGCTAGGCTTAGTTTCCTTTATGCTCACTTGCACCTGTTGTATGTTTCTATTGATTTTGGGGGAGCTATGATCCTATTTTGTGCACTTTGTATTCAAATACAAAAATTCTTATGTGTGCACAAATCATGGGGAGCTTCTCTAGTTTCTTTAGAACACTCCTTCGCTCATATCATATTATCCTTTATTCATATGGCTCGTAGGATCTTTGGTCTAGTTGGTTCAATTGATAACCTTTGGTTGCTTGCTTCGATTGGTATCTTTTGATTGCTTGATTGCATGTGTCTCTCTTTGTTATGTCCTTGTGGCATATCATTCGTTAGCAATCTTTGTGCCTCAATATAGTTTGTATTCCTCCAAGTATTTACCTTTGGATAGGTCTATGGCATTCCACTATCTTGTTGAGAAATACACAATTTATGAAGGAACACGTTTTATATTGGACTTCTAAGCTTTTCACCCATTTTGGCAATCATTGCCAATGGGGGAGAAGTTTCAGAGAGTTTTGTGGAGAAGGTTTCAAAGTTTTCTCCTTGCTTTGGTTTTATTCCTAAGCATTTGCATCTCATTCTCCTGCATCATTGGTTGTTGCATTGCATTGTGATGCATAACTCCTTGTATAAACTCTCTTGAAAGTGATTGTCATTAATTACCAAAATGGGGGAGATTGAAAGAACATGCGGTGCCCCCATGTTTGGTTTTGGTAATTGATGACAATCTCTATGGACTAATGGCTGCCTTGAGTTATATTTGAAGGTTTTGTCATAGACTTTTCTTGAAGTCCATGTGTTGGTTTCAAGGAGTTTATGAGTTGACCAATGTGCTATTAAGGAATTATCCAAAGATTAGTCATGTGAGTGTTGAGCTTATTGCAAGCATGTCTTGAAGAAGAAGATTGTGCGGTCATTCATGTTTACCTTCAAGACATCATCCAAATGAAGAGAGTTGGAAAGATTCAAGGTTGATCAAGACTAAGTCAAGAGTGAATCAAGTTGATCAACTCACAAAGCATAGAAGATGTACCGAGAGGGATCAAGTGATCCCATGGTATGGTAAGCATTGTCCATTGCACTTTGTGTACTAACCCATGGTCTATGTGAGAGTTTTATGTGGGGTTAGGTACGTGTCCATGGGCTTGCGTTAAGAGGAAGATATCATACAACCCATGGAAAGGATGACATCTAGTGGTGATCGTCATCAAGATTGCCGTGTGCAAGTTCAACTGGAGCATCACGAAGAGATCAAGTGCTTGAATCTTTCCATCCGTTGTGGTGTCAATGAACTTGTGAAGATGTGCCGAAGAGTGGCTCACCCATAGTGGACTATGGGGGAGCAATCATCTAGTCTTCATCGAGCCAACGCAATCAAGAAAGGTGGTCCAACTTGAGGGAGTCAAGATCGTCATCATCTAACTCAAGTGGACCATGTGCAAGGCAAAGGTTTTCCCTTGATAGGTTTTCTATTTTACTGGTCTCGTGGTCGTAGTTAGGAGACCGGGTTATAGGATCGTTTGCCGTACTATCAAGGGGGGCTCTCAAGTTGGTAGCTTGATCGTATCGTTAGTAGAGAGCTCAAACCATTGCATCCTTGCATCATGTTTCTTGGTTCTTGTTTGGTTCTCTTTGTGAGTCTTAGAGCTTATGGTCATCTTGATGACAATCTTGAGTTCATCGAAAATGGAGTTCACATGCGTCTTCTATGATGTTTTCGGTGTTGGAGGTTTTACCGGTCTTATCCGAGGAAGGGTTCTCACCATTTTCTTATGGTCCTTTTCTCATTTGCTTCTTATTGATATTTCTATCAATATTGTGTTAGCCCATGTCGTTAGCTTTCCAACAAACTTGGTTTCATTGAATTCGGAGTCCGTTTGCAAAAGTTGTGGCTGTTTTGGTAAAGGCTGCAGGGGTACTACCGCGACTAGAGCGGATGTTAATTTTTACTACCGCGACAGAGCGGTACTACCACGGCTCTTGAGCCGTAGTACCGCTCCAGAGCTGTACTACCGATGCTCCTGAGCGGTAGTACCGCTCCAGAGCTGTACTACCGTGGCTCCTGAGCGGTAGTACCGCTCCAGAGCTGTACTATCGTGGCTCCTGAGCGGTAGTACCACTCCAGAGCTGTACTATCGTGGCTCCTGAGCGGTAGTACCACTCCGGACCAAAAATCTCATGTTTTGCTCAGCGGAGGTAGGCACGGAAGTATTTTTTTAGTACCGCTCCTTGGAGCGGTAGTACCGCTCTGTGCGGGCTGTGAGCATAATGGTTGGATTTTTTCCCACCTATAAAAGGGGGTCTTTTTCCCCATTGAACCTTATCCTTTGAGCTCGTGTTCTTCCCCCATTGTTGACCTTCTTCGAGCTTGCTAACTCTCAAACCCTCCATGGATTCTTGCTAGTTTTTGAGGGAAAAGAGAGAGGAGATCTAGATCCACATTTCCACCAATCACTTTCTCCTCTATGCGAGGGGAACCCATTGGATCTAGATCTTGGAGTTCTTGGTGTTCTCCTTCTTGTTCTTCCTCTCATCTTCCTCCCTAGCATTAGTTGCTTTGGTGGGATTTGAGAGAGAAGGACTGGGGCACTCCGTGTGCCCTTGCCATTGCATTTGGTGCATAGGTTTGAGATCTCCACGTGATACGTGGAAGTTACAAGTTGAGAAGCTTATTACTCTTGGGTGCTTGGTACCCTTGAGGTTGTTACTCTTGGGTATTTGGACACCCTAGAGCTTGTTCCTCTTGGGTGCCTTGGCGCCCTAGACGGTTGGTGTTGTTCGGAGCTCAATCATTGTGGTGTAAAACTCCGGGCAAGCGTCGGGGTCTCCAATTAGGTTGTGGAGATCGCCCCGAGCAATTTGACGCGTACCGGTGACCGCCCCCAAGGGTTGCCAAAGTGTACGGATTCGGTGACCGCCCCCAAGGGTTGCCATTTGTACGGGTTCAGTGACTGCCCTCAAGGGTCCCTTAGTGGAATCACGACATCTTGCATTGTGCGAGGGCGTGAGGAGATTACGGTGGCCCTAGTGGCTTCTTGGGGAGCATTGTGCCTCCATGATACGTCCATTTTGCATCATGCTTTTATATCAATATTTATTGCATTATGGGCTGTTATTACACAGTATATCTCAATACTTATGGCTATCCTCTCTTATTTTACAAGGTTTACCATGAAGAGGGGGAATGCCGGCAGCTGGAATTCTGGCTGGAAAAGGAGCAAACGTTGGAAACCTATTCTTCACAACTCCAAAAGACCTGAGACTCCACGAAACAACCTATTGTATTTATTAAGGAATTATGAGCAAAAGAAATAGGCCAGGGGGCCCACACCCTGTCCAGGAGACAGGGGGCGCGCCCCCCTAGGGGCGCCCCCCTATCTCCTGGGCTCCCTGGTGGGCCTCCGGCGTCCATCTTCTGCTATATGAAGGGTTTTGTCCTGAAAAAATTCGTGGGAAAGCTTACGAGAAGAAACTTCGCCGCCATGAGGCGGAACCTTGGCGGAATCAATCTAGGGCTCTGGCGGAGCTGTTCTGCCAGGGACACTTCCCTCCGGGAGGGGGAAATCATCACCAACGTTATCACCAACGATCCTCTCATAGGGAGGGGGTCAATCTCCATCAACATCTTCACCAGCACCATCTCCTCTCAAACCCTAGTTCATCTCTTGTATCCAATCTTGTATCCAAAACCACAAATTGGTACCTATGGTTTGCTAGTAGTGTTGGTTACTCCTTGTAGTTGATACTTATTGGTTTACTTGGTGGAAGATCATATGTTCAAATCCTTAATGCATATTATTACACCTCTGATTATGAACATGAATATGCTTTGTGAGTAGTTACGTTTGTTCCTGAGGACATGGGTGAAGTCTTGCTATTAGTAGTCATGTGAATTTGGTATTCGTTCAATATTTTGATGAGATGTATGTTGTCTCTCCTCTAGTGGTGTTATGTGAACGTCAACTACATGACACTTCACCATTATTTGGGCATAGGGAAGTAATAAGCAGATGATGGGTTGCTAGAGTGACAGAAGCTTAAACCCTAGTTTATGCGTTGCTTCGTTAGGGGTTGATATGGACTCATATGTTTAATGTTGTGGTTAGGTTTACCTTAATACTCCTTTTTGTAGTTGCGGACGCTTGCAATAGGGGTTAATCATAAGTGGGATGCTTGTCCAAGTTAGGACAGTACCCAAGTGCCGGTCCACCCACATATCAAATTATCAAAGTAGCGAACGCGAATCATATGAGCGTGATGAAAACTAGCTTGACGATAATTCCCAATGTGTCCTCGGGAGCTCCTTCCTCATTATTAGAATTTGTCCAGGCTTATCCTTTGCTACATAAAGGATTGGTACACCTTGCTGCACTTTATTTACTTTTGCTAGTTACTATTTATCTTATCACAAAACTATCTATCACCTACTATATATTTTAGTGCTTGCAGAGAAAACTTTACTAAAAACCGCTTATCATTTCCTTATGCTCCTCGTTGGGTTCGACACTCTTACTTATCGAAAGGACTATGATAGATCCCCTACACTTGTGGGTCATCAAGACTCTTTTCTGGTGCCGTTGCCGGGGAGCGTAGTGCTCTTGGTGAGTGGAACTTGGTAAGGAAACATTTATATTGTGTGCTGAAATTTTCTGTTACTTGTCACTATGGAAACTAATCCTTTGAGTGGCTTGTTTGGGGTATCTTCACCCCAACCAGAAGAGCAAAGAAATTCTCCTCAACCTACTGAACCTTATGAAAATGTTCACTGTGAGATTCCTTCGAGTATGATAGAAAAACTGCTAGCTAATCCTTTTCCAGGAGAGGGAACATTGCATCCCGACTTACACCTTATCTTTGTGGATGAAGTTTGTGGATTATTTAAGCTTGCAGGTATTCCCGATGATGTTGTCAAAAGGAAGGTCTTCCCTTTATCTTTTAAGGGAGATGCAATGACATGGTATAGGCTATGTGATGGTACAAGATCTTGGAATTATAAGCGATTGAAATTGGAATTTCACCAGAAGTTCTACCCTATGCATCTTGTTCATCGTGATTGTAATCACATATATAATTTCTGGCCTCGCGAAGGAGAAAGCATCGCTCAAGCTTGGGGGAGGCTTAAGTCAATGTTATATTCATGCCCCAATCATGAGCTCTCTCGGGAAATGATTATTCAGAATTTTTATGCTCGGCTTTCTCTTGATAATCGCAACTTGCTCGATACTTCCTATGCTGGTTCCTATATGCTGAAGACTATTGATTTCAAATGGGACTTATTGGAAAGAATTAAACGCAACTCTGAAGATTGGGGTTCCGATGATGGTAAGGAGTCAGGTATGACACCTAAGTTTGATTGTGTTAAATCTTTTATGGATACCGATGCTTTCCGTGGATTTAGCTCTAAGTATGGACTTGACTTTGAGATAGTAGCTACTTTTTGTGAAACTTTTGCTGCTCACGTTGATCTCCCTAAAGAGAAATGGTTTAAATATAATCCTCCTATTGAAGTGAAAGTAGTTGCACCTATTACAGTCGAAGAGAAGACTATTACATATAGTGATCCTATTATTCCTATTGCTTATGTTGAAAAACCTCCTTTTCCAGTTAGGATAAAAGATCATGTTAAAGCTTCGACTGTTGTTCGTAAGAGTAATACTAGGACCTATACACCTCCTGAGCAAATTAATGTTGAACCTGGTATTGCTATGATTAAAGATCTCTTGGATGAGGACTTAGATGGGCATGTTATCTCTTTCTTGGGTGAAACTGCTAATATTGCTAGACCCGATACTAAGACATGTAGACCTGTTGTAGGTGTAAGTGCATCTAGTGCCACCCCTAGTTGGTTTTGGAGTATTGACGACAAAGTTGGTTGAGGGACTAATGCGTTTGTGAGAATTACAGGATAACGCAGGTAGTGTCCCTCATTGATTCGGTTTACCTACCGGAGATGACCCCTAAAAATGTATGAAGACATTGAAGACAATGGTGGTGTGTGAAGATATTCACACTGAAGTCTATGACATGAGAAGACATTGAGTGAAGACTATGGAGCGCGAAGACTGAGTCGTTTCGTTGTTTCCTTTTCTTCTGTGTTGAGTCAAAGGAACCACCGCACTGTTAAGTGGGGTCCAAGTGAACTAAGTCAGAGTGACTGAAGTGATGCTCAACCCAAATCCTACGTCTTCGAGCAAAGACAATGAGAGCAAATCTTATCCAGAGCTGGATGAGTCAGCTTTGCTTGTAGCCCAAGTAAAGCTGTCGTGTGTGTTTGAAATCTGACCGTTGGAACACGTGTCAGTTCCTTAGTGACCCAGGGTCATTTCGGACATATCAGGTCGGGTTGCCTTGTGGCTATAAATAGCCCACCCCCTACACCATAAATTGGTGGCTGCTCAGAGTTAGTTTACGGCTTTTGTCGTTTTGGGAGCAACCCACCTCGAAGCCTTTGAGAGAGAAATCCTTGCGAGGACAAAGCCCAAACACCTAGAGCCAAAGAGTGTTAGGCATCACTGAAGTCTTTCTGTGTGTGTGACCTGAAGACTTATTACACTTGAGGACTGTGTATCCTCCAGCCGGTTAGGCGTCGCGTTCTGAGCATCCAAGAGTCATTGTGGATTGCCAGGTGAACGAAGTCTGTGAAGGTTCAGAAGTCTACCTTGAAGACTTACCAGAGTGATTGGGCGAGGACTAAGTGTCCTTAGCTTAAGGGGAATAAGGTGAAGACACGGTCTTTTGAGTTGAATCTCAGCCTCCCTAACCAGACGTACAGTTGTCACAGCAACTGGAACTGGTCCAACAAATCCTGTGTCTTCAACAAGTGACTGGTTCTATCTCTTCCCTCCTTTACTTTGAGTTTGTCTTCGTGAAGTCATTGCTTATCTGTCTTATCTGATTGACTTCATTGCTTGACTACTATTGTTGATTGGCTTCATACTATCTTCCATCCTGATCCTACTACCTAGCTGCTATTAGTCTTCGTACGTTAACACTATTGCATACTTGGCTATGGCTTGCTTGTTGTAGTTTATCTTCCACTGCATATCAATTAGGTCATTTCTATTGTTTGTCTTCTAAACTACCATGTTTTGAAGACTTTGATAAAAATCGCCTATTCACCCCCCTCTAGTCGATAACTAGCACTTTCAATTGGTATCAGAGCAAGGTACTCCCTTGTTCTGTGTGATTAGGTTTAACCACCTGGAGTTTAGCTATGTCGACTCCAGGGATAATCAAAGTCTCTGCTGCCTGCCCCATGTTCGATGGAACTGAATATCCCTACTGGAAGAATAAGATGCGCATGCATCTTGAAGCCATTGATGTCGACCTCTGGTATGTCGTCAAGAATGGTGTTCCCAAAACTGGTGAAGGTGTCACCCCTACTGATGTCAAGAAGTTCATTCAACTGGACTCGATTGCAAAGAACATCATCTATGGTCATCTGACCAAAGGACAGTATGGCCGTGTGAGTGCTCTAGAAACGTCAAAGCTAGTCTGGGACTGGCTATCCAAGGTCAATGAAGGCGTCTCTACACAGAGAGACCAGAGGATCAGTGTTCTTCGCAATCTCTTCAACCGCTTCAAGAGAAATGACAATGAAAATGTCCAGCTCACGTTTGATCGCCTCACCGACATCACAAATGAGCTTCAGGCTCTCGGCGCCACTGAGATCACCAAGCATGAAATCGTCAAGACGCTGCTGAGATCTCTTGATAGCTCCTTTGACATCCTTGCCCTCATGATACAAGAACGTCCTGACTTCAAGACTCTCGATCCGTCTGATATACTTGAGAGGCTCAACACACATGAGTTCCAGCTTTCTGAGAAAAGAGATATCTATGGCCCCAACTATGGTCGAACTCGTGCTTTGAAGGCAAAAGTTGTTTCCTCATCTGAAGAAGAAGAATCTGACTGCGGTTCTGATGATCCTGAAGACATTGGAAGGGAGCTTGCTATGCTTGTGAAGAAGTTCCATAAATTCACCAAGAAGAAGGGCTTCAGAAAGTCTTGACGATCTAGTTCAAGAAATGATGAAGCTTCCACTCAAGACAACAAGAAGAGAACATGTCACAAGTGTAAGAAGCCTGGGCACTACATCTCTGAGTGTCCTCAGTGGGACAACGAGAAGAAGAAGAAGAAGAGCAAGGAATATGACTCTGATGACAAGAAGAAGAAGAAATCATCAAAGTCTTCTTCCAAGTCCACATCAAAGTCTTCATCTCATAAGAAGAGCTCATCTGGCAAGGCTCGTGCTTTTGTTGGCAAGGAAATGGATTCAGAGGAGGAGTCTGCTTCTAAGGAGGCAGAGGTGGAATCTGAAGCTGAGTTCGACTCTGGCGTTGCAAGTCTGGCTCTAGCCACATGCCAAGTCCATCTTCAACACTGAAGACAATGACTCCCACACCAACGCTGATGATGACAAGGACGATCCTGCACCCACCTACTGCTTCATGGCACGCGGTGCCAAGGTAAAATCACGCGATGCTTACTTTCAAACATCAAGTGAAGATGACTCTGATTGTGAATCTAAACCCAGCTACAAAACACTTGCTAAAATTGCTACTGAACAACAAAGGGCTATGGAACATATTCAAAAACGGTTAGACAAAAGCGATGACCTATTGGATGCGGAAATGACACGTTCACAGTCCTTAGTTGAAGACATAAAAAATCTTCATGCTAAGTATCAAGAACTTGAAAGTCTTCATGAGACGCTCTCAACCACTTATGAAAAGCTCTCCTATGATTATCTTCAAAGGAAGCAAGAGCTTGAGAAATTGAAAGTGACTCATGAAGATCTTCGAAAAGAGAATGAGTCACTTCGCGCTCAACAGATCAGTCCCGCTCAGGATGGATTTGAACCACCATGCTTAAAATGCATTGAGCGTGATAACGCTGCCTCTGTTGCTGAATGTTCCACTGCTGCTACTGTTGCTCTGTCTTCAACTACTGATGTGGTAACTAACCCCTCTTCTAAGGATACCACTACTATTGTTGATGAAAATGTTAGGTTGAAGACACTGCTTGAAACAGGGATGTACAAAAGTCTGAAAGGGCATCAGACACTTTGCGATGTCCTCAAAAAGCAGATTCTGAACCGAAACCCTAGGAAAGAGGGTGTTGGGTTCGAGAGGAAAATGAATGCCGATGGTTCCTACTGGAAGCCTAAGCAGTATCCCAAAACCACATGGGTTGCTGCAAAGGAACCTTCAGTGGATCCATCCACTTTATCTGGCTTTACCTGTGCTAATCCTATTATCATTGATGAATCCTTTGATGCAAACTATAAACTGTTCAAAAATCAGAATGGTGAAGTGTTTGCCAGGTATATTGGTACTAACTGCAGGAATGGACCGCCAATGAAGAAGATCTGGGGTTCCCAAAAGCTATCTTGAAAATCTTCCTGTGAATGTTGTCATGACACCACCAGGGAAGAAGACAAACCCCAGACCAAAGGCGTCACATGGTCCAATGGCTTCATACGGAAACAGGACTCACCTGAGTCACCCTAACGCCAATGTTTTGCAGGGAAATCATACTCAAGTTTATGAATATGAGCGCGTGTGTTCAAACCGCTATGTTCATAGTACTAAGAACTTTTCTGCTTATTCATATGAGTATCATTCATCTCCTGCAAGGCTATTTGCTAGGGCTCCAAAGTCGAAATTCTCAGATGCTGCACTTAGACTCATTGCTTCTAAGCCACCCCTAAAGATGTGGGTGGTGAAGAAGAACTAACTCTCTTTTGCAGAACATGGTCTCCAGCCAGCAATCAAAGGCGTCCGATATAATTGCTGGGGACCTAAAACACAAAGGGACGCATGATAAAATGACTTACTATGTATTCCACATATGAATCGCTTACCTGTCATACTGTGTGCTAACTTTCATCTATGCTGTGATAATCCAAGTGTGCATCAACTGCTTATGCTTCACAACATACCTTGTGAAGCCTATCCTCCTAACTGCACTGTAGGGTATGACACCTCGTGCTTCAGAATGGATTATGGATAGCGGATGCACTAATCATATGACTGGTGATCGAAGTCTTTTCATGGACTCAACCTTACGTCCATCCGACAAGAGTCAAATCACATTTGCTGACAGTGGTAAAGGCAAGGTATTGGGTCTAGGTAGAGTTGCAATCTCAAAGGATCAACACATGGATAAAGTGATGCTTGTTGAATCCCTTGGATTCAACTTAATGTCTGTCTCAATGCTTTGTGACTTAAACATGATTGTGATATTTGGAAAATATCGTTGCCTTGTACTAATGGAATCTGACAAGTCTCTAGTCTTTGAAGGGTATAGGAAAGGTGATCTATACATGGTAGATTTCTCAACAGGTCCACAGCTTGCCGTATGTCTTCTTGCAAAAGCTTCAGAATGCTGGCTTTGGCATCGAAGGCTGGGGCATGCTGGCATGAGGAACTTACACACTCTCGTCAAGAAGAAGCATGTCATAGGCATCGAAGGTGTCAAGTTCAAGAAAGATCATTTGTGTGGTGCCTGCGAAGCTGGAAAGATGACAAGGGCCAAGCACCCCTCGAAGACTATCATGACAACATCTCAACCCTTCGAGCTGTTGCGCATGGACTTATTTGGTCCTACTCACTACTCCACCCTCACAACAACGGCGTGTCTCTATGGCTTCGTCATTGTTGATGACTACTCAAGATATACATGGGTGCACATAATTCTCTACAAGACTGAAGTACAAGATGTCTTCAGACGATTTGCCAATCGAGCAATGAACAATTATGGCGTCAAGATCAAGCATATTAGAAGTGATAATGGCACTGAATTCAAGAACACCGGCCTTGATCTTTATCTGGATACAATGGGAATCACTCATGAATTTTCTGCTCCGTACACACCTCAGCAAAATGGCATTGTTGAGCGCAAGAACAGAACCCTCATTGAGATGGCCCGAACAATGCTCGACGAGTACAAGACACCAAGAAAGTTCTGGCCTGAAGCTATTGATACTGCATGTCACATCATCAACCGTGTTTACATCCACAAGCTTCTGGGCAAAACATCCTATGAGCTCCTTACTAGCAAGAAGCCAAATGTCAGCTACTTCAGAGTCTTTGGTGCTAGGTGCTGGATCAAGGATCCCCATCACAAGTCAAAATTGGAACCCAAAGCTCACGAAGGCTTCATGCTTGGCTATGGAAAGGATCCGCACTCCTACAGAGTCTTCAACCTCTTCCACTACAAAATCGTTGAAACAGTGGATGTGCGATTTGATGAAACCAATGGTTCACAACGAGAGCTCCTGCCAAGCACACTAGATGAAGCTCCTTCCAGTGAATCTATCAAGCTGATGGGAACTGGTGAAATCATGCCCTCTGAAGCACAGCCTGAAGAGGAACTTATCATTTCTGCACCAAACCAACCTGAAGACAATGCTCAGACCGAAGACAATCCTCCCAATGATGACAATGATCAGCATGAGCAAGGTCTTCGTCCAGTTCATCCTCGTGTTGCAAATGAAGTATGAATTGAGAAGATAATTGATAGCATCAACGCACCTGGTCCGCTTACTCGATCAAGAGCAACACAGATAGCAAATTTCTGTGGGCATTTTTCATTTGTATCAATATCTGAACCCAAGAAAGTTGCTGAAGCTTTTATGGAACCTGAATGGATTCAAGCCATGCAAGAAGAACTTCAACAGTTCAAGCTGAATAATGTTTGGGAACTTGTCAAGCGCCCTGACCCTCGCAAGCATAACATTATTGGCACTAAATGGATATATCGGAACAAACAAGATGAGCATGGTCAAGTCATCAGAAACAAAGCACGTCTTGTGGCACAAGGATATACTCAAGTTGAAGGAATTGACTTCGATGAAACATTTTCTCCTGTGGCTAGGCTTGAAGCTATTCGCGTACTGCTAGCCTATGAGAATCACCACACATCCCGCTATATCAAATGGATGTGAAAAGTGCTTTCCTCAATGGCAAGATTGAAGAAGAAGTGTATGTTGCTCAACCACCTAGCTTTGAAGATCCAAAACATCCTGATATGGTGTACAAACTCAACAAAGCACTGTATGGCCTCAAACAAGCTCCTCGCGCTTGGTATGATACAATCAAAGAATTCCTGAAGAGCAAAGGCTTCAAACCAGGATACCTAGATCCCACACTCTTCACGAAGACATATGATGGTGAACTGTTTGTGTGCCAAATATATGTGGATGACATAATCTTCGGCTGCACCAACCAGAAGTATAGTGATGAGTTTGGATACATGATGCAAGAGCAATATCAGATGTCAATGATGGGTGAACTGAAGTTCTTCCCTGGTCTTCAAATTCATCAGCAAAGAAATGGCATCTTCATATCTCAAGAAAAATATCTCAAAGACTGTCTGAAGAAGTTCGGTATGCAATATTGCAAAGGTTAGACGACGCCAATGCCAGCCAAACATCATCGTGGTCCCGACGACAATGGTAAAGAGTTTGATCAAAAGGTAAACCGCTCCATGATTGGTTCTTTACTTTACCTATGTGCATCTAGGCCAGATATTATGCTTAGTGTTTTCATGTGTGCTCGATTCCAAGCGGCACCAAAGGAATCGCATCACTTAGCTGTGAAGCGAATTCTTAGATATTTGGCTTACACCCCAACACTCGGATTATGGTATCCAAAGGGCTCAAGGTTTGATTTGGTTGGATTCTAGGATGCTGATTATGCTGGTGACAAGGTGGATCGCAAGTCAACATCAGGAACATGTCACTTTCTGGGACGATCACTTGTCTGTTGGTCTTCAAAGAAGCAGAACTGTGTATCACTCTCAACCGTTGAATCTGAATACATTGCTGCTGGATCTTGTTGTGCTCAGCTTCTATGGATGAAGCAAACTCTCAAGGACTATGGCATCGATCTAGAGCAAGTCCCTCTCTTCTGCGACAACGAAAGCGCCATCAAGATTGCCAACAATCCAGTTCAGCACTCGAAGACAAAGCACATTGAAATTCGTCATCATTTTCTCAGAGATCATGTCATGAAGAAGGATATTGACATCATTCACGTCAACACTGAAGAGCAACTGGCAGATATCTTCACAAACCCTTGGATGAGAAAAGGTTTTGCAAGTTACGGTGTGAGCTAAATATCTTGGAATCCTCAAATGTCCTGTGATCAGGCACACATCCTGACACTTATGCATGTTGATGACTTAGATGTGCAACACACGAAGTAAAGTATATCTTCAATCAATGAAGACTTACATTCTGAGTGTGAATACATTAACATGGAATTTTACTTCGGAGCGCCACGATAATTGTGCGCCGTGTCTGGGTCTAATACTTCCTATACGGTGGGTAACGCCACCACCAAAATTTCTTGGTTTGAAGTGTTTCACTCATGGCATTATTGTTGAATATCTTCGCATATTGATTTGTCTTCAACTTTCAACTTATCTTCATGATTTACTTCACTATGTTGAGTTGATTGCCTTCTCATATGTATATACTAGTATTTTTGTCCTCTACAGCATTCACTTATAGCTATGTCTTCACTTTTGAATCTTTTGAACTAAGTGAATGTGATCGGACCCTAATCTCTCTATGCTTACTATCTCAAACTCTATCTGTCCAAATCATATGCATTCTGTTGAAACTGTCGAATGTCTTCTCTGCATCCTTGTCAGCAGAAGACACAGAGACAAACATCAAGTCCTATTTAAGTGATTCATCTTTATTGTCGATATCCGGAGAAGCCGGAACAACCATCCGACAAACTTGGTGGGCGTGGGAACGTGGGACAACTCTAAATATGTTGCATGCTTGCCACGTGTCCCACGGATGTGAATAGATAGGGGCACCTGCGTAATTGCGCTGTGCCGCACACCTACTTATAAATACATGTCCCCTGCGGTCAAGAAAACCTTCTTCCACCTCTCCACCTCGTCAAAACCCTAGCGCCACCGCTAGCTCTCGACGACGCCGGCGACGAAGCGCTTAGCAGCCACGACTTCTCCGACGCCGTCCTCACGCCGGCCACGGGCATCGTCCTCTCCGCCGCCGCCGTAGGTGTCCTCCATCGCCAAGTTAGGGCACGGTGGACTGAACTGCTCGGTCTCCAAATTCTTCCCATCTAGCAGTTCTTCGTGTGGTAAATATAACTCTATTTTTACCAGCTTTTTGATCCTCAATGATTCATCCAATTTATCAAAATTGGTTTCTGTCTATACAAAGTTAGATCTACTCTGTCTGCATCTCATACTGCCTAGTATATTCACTTAAGCTTCACATCTAGTTAGATTCCTCACTTGTACTTATTCACGGATTTGTACAAATCTGGAACCGATTCTCAACATATAAGTGAATGTCTTCGCAACATGAGGTCAATGTCTTCAAACTGATTTATCTTCAAAATCTTCTGAGAATGCATATGACCTCTTCCCCTTCCCTCGCATCTCTAATGCTGTCACACGTACATGTCCGTGGGAGAATCCCTAGGTTCTCATAGTCTGCATTCGTTTGCAGAATTCTTACAGCAACACATTGATTGTCCTGAAGCCAGTTCCTGTCTGACCAGCAAGCGAAAGCCTTTGAAGCCTTTGAACATATTGAAACTGTCCAGTTTGAAGTTCATGGCTGCAGAGAAATCAGTAAGGAAGGGTGGCAGACATCGTCGTGGGGGAACTTCAAAGGATCTGCTTGATGATCTTGCTGAAATCTACAAAACAGATCCTGAAGAGGATTACAATTAGCGCAAGACTCGAATCCAATGGATTCGACGCTATTGGGCTGAATAGTGGTTCAAGTACAAGTTTGTGACCCAGGAGTACGCAGAGAAAAATGCTATCAAGAGTCCTTGGGGTGATATTCTCTATCGAGGCCTTCCCCCCAAGAACAAAGCTGAAGCCATTGCGCAAGAATTCTATCCTTGCATGGTCCGTGGACCATAGCCTGAAGAAGCCGACCCATCATCATTGCTCTGGTGTCGTGACGACAATCTCTTCAAGCGCAATTTTCAGTATGCTAAGGCTTCAGCAAAGGAAAACAAGAAGTCATGGGGATTAGACTTCAATCCTGGTCCCTCTGCTCCCCATGATGATGGCACACGTGAAGCTGAAGAAAATAGAATTGGCCCCTTTGCAAACCTTGAAGGCCTCATCTCCTACATCTTGGTACAAGGTGCCAAAGTGGATCATTCTGACAATAATGCTGATTCTGATGAAGCCCCAGCTCCTCCTCCAAGGCCGCAGAAGCCAAAGAAGATTGAGGCTTCATCATCAACTACACCTCCAAATGCTTCTCGTGTGAAGCCACTGGCCACTGCACCTCCTGAAGTCAGTGTGCAGTCTGGAGATCTTTCACGCATCTCCAAGAAGACGGAGAAGAAAAATAAAATCGTCAAGAGTACTGATCAGGCTTTGACTCCTGCTGCTATTCTGCGTGAAGAGCCCATTGATCTGTCCAACGATGACGATCTTGCAGATGATGCTCTTGAGCAACTGATCAAGAGCAAGGAAGAAGCAGAGATCTTCAACAACTTGCCTCTCTTTGACGTGGCAATCATTCATAACTTCATTGATGAATGGTTTGACACACCAGACCTCAGCTTCGATGATCTGCAACTTCCAATTGGCCTCAGCGTCGCCTTCAATGGCGCCATTGCTTCTGAGCTAGCTATTGCTCAGCGCATCGTCGAACTGAAGCACAAGATTGACTATGAAAAGGCTCAGTTCAAGAAGCATGTGGGCACGCTCAACGTGCAAGATGTCAGGAACTTCAAGATCATGCTGCACGACCTCAAAGAAGCCTTTCACAAGAAGCATGCAGAAGCTCGAGGCTCCAGAGAGTGTATGAAGAGTCTAGCTGACAAGTGTGTGCTTGCCTACAATGAGGCTGAGAAGCGCAAGGCTCTTGGTCGTCCTGGCATCGACCCCAGGATGGCTGCAAAGAAGAAGAAATCGACTGTCCAATCTGCACCTTCAAGGCCAGATGAACCTCGCATTGTCTTCCCAAGAAGCATGACTGGCTCGAAGCCAAGAGTCATGTCAACTGCTTTAGAACAGAAGAGGACGAGGGCTGCCGAGGTTGAAGCTAGAAAGAGAAAGAATACTGAAGCCTCTGAAGCTGCTCCCTCCAAGAAGAAGCGCAAGATCAAGAAGAGTCGGGCTGCTCCCACAGAGCCCCTTGTTGTTGAACCCATCTCAGTGGTTCGTCCTGCATCCGCATCCCAAGAACTTCGCATGACTGTTCATGAGCCTGCTTCCACAGAGGCTCCTGAAGCTGAAGAGATTCCAGTAGCTGAACCCACCGCTGCTGAAGACATTGGTCAAGATGACAATGTTGAAGATGATGAAGTTCTTCCTCAAATTGAATATAATGTGGTATCATCGCCTATTCGTACGAACAGCGAAATCATCAGCATTGGGCGTCCTCTGACGCCAATTGCTCAGGATGCTTCATGGGCTGATCGCCCGCAAGAACAAGACTCCCCCAGCACTCCCCAACAACAACAAACCACACCATCCGTACAAGTTGAAGAGGATGAGGACCTGCCCACTCCATCTCCAAAGGTGTCGCTTGTACTACATAGGCTTCGCAAAGGACCAAGGCCTCAAGTCCCTCTTCCGAGCGTTCCAGAAGGAGAAGTGCACCATCAACCTGTTGCACGTCAAGTGTTTTCAGAAGCCACTCCTGCTGTGAATGTCTCCGAGTCTGAAGCACCAGCTGCTGAAGACAATCCGGCTACATCAGCCGATGAAGAACGTCAAGAAGAACGTGTCCATACCCCCCCCCATTCCTGAAGAAACTGTTCATGAAGTGAACGTGTCTATGCCTGACCCTCCAGCTCAGCAAGTGGAGGTTGAAAATCCTGAAGCTGCCACTACCAAGGCAAGTGAAGCTCATGACGTTGTCATGACTGAAGTTAATGTGGAGCTTGAACCAAACAGTGTGCCTGAAACCAATGAGGCAACTGCTCCTGAAGCACCTGTTGTGCAGCCTGAAGCCTCAGCAGCTACCACTGCTCCTGTTCCGCCACCAAGGCCCTATACAATCGATCAAGCATACAACCATGGCGAGCTAATCACAGTAAGATGGCCTGTTCTGGTCCCTCCACCTACTGTCTCTGGTCCTCAATTTGGCTATCACATTGAGCATAGGCCTCAGGTCCAGAAGCCAAAGCCAAGACTGCCAAGGTTTCCTGGTACTGCCACATCTGTCGGGTCTTTCAATGCAAATGGCTTCAAGAGCCACAACACATTCTTTGACAGCTCAAAGAACCCCTACATGAAGCCAAGAATATCATCAGACCGGTTCTGGAGTCATCAGCAGCGAAGCTATTACTCCTGTGTTCTGTATGATCAAGGACGCATTTTCCCTCATATGCGCCTCGACACTGAAGCCGTTGCTGGACTGCCGTGCTTAGAAGAAGCACTTGATTGTTTTCGTGATGCTGGTCTACTCAGCTTTGTCATAGACAAAGAACATTGGAATGAAGAGCTATTGCTTCAATTCTATGCTACCCTCCACATTCGCGGCTACAACAGAGATATCAAGACTTGGGTTCTCGAGTGGATGACAGGAAATGTTCATCATGAAGCCAAAGCTCTGGATATCATTGAGCTTACAGGCCTATCCACTCCCGGAGATCTATATGAACCTGGTTGTCAAAAACACCGCAATGCACTGGAAAGCACCTTCCATAAGCCTGAACCCAATATGAGCCAGATGTTGAGCATGATGAAGCCTTTGCCATGTGATGCTGAATATCCAAAGGAGTTCTTTGTTGATGACCTTGAGTATCTGCCGTGCACCATATATCACATCATCAGGCGGACTCTATGGCCTATCAAAGGACATTCATGAGCTGCAAAACTCGAAGGAGCCATGAAGACATTAGTCTTTTACATCCTCAATGGCATCAGCTTCAATGCGCAAGATTTCTTCATCAGGCAATTGGCTGCATCTGGATCTGACCTCTTCGGACTGAAATTCTATGCTCCATGGGTCATGTGCCTCATCAAGCAACACTCTGCTGTCAACTATCAACCATCTGCTCGCAATCATGTGATCTTCCTACCAGAGGTTGATATGTCAGTTGAAGCCATATACCCTGAACCTGCCAAGAAGCCTCTTTGTCTTCAGAATGCTGAACATCAAAGCTTCACTCAGCCTATGGAAGGAGTCCAAGCTGTCACGCGTGTCTATCCGATGGCTGGGAATACTCGTCTGCCTCATCGTGCACCAACTGAAGCTACTGAGAGTACCATTGCTCAAAGGCCTTGGAAGCGCTCTCGGGTCCTAAATGACCGAGAACTTCTTGTGGCCCTACATCAGAAGCAAGATAAGCATCATTTTTGGATGAAGCGTCAGATGCAAAGCCTCTTGGTGGACGTAAATTGCATTCGAAACCTTTCCACCAAGAATGCATTTGTCACTTATGAAACTTGTCGGCGTTCATGGAAGAGTTTGACCCTACTCAGTGCTGAAGCTGATCTTCAAGATGATGGCTTCACGGAAAGATTCAAGTTTGACTCCACTCCTCCATGGAATGCTGTCCTACGAAGAACTCCATCTCTTGAAGACTCTGATTATTCTTCCTCCACGGCAACTGTCAATGCCAATGTCATCGATGATGAATACGATGCTACTTCACCGCCCCCTACTTCTGCACGCATCGACACTGCACCAAGTTCATCTGCACCGCCAAACGACAACGACAACCCTACTGCTTCATCTACTCCTCATGAGGACGAGTAGATGCTCTATGTCTTCAAACCTTTTTGGTCATTACTGACAAAAGGGGGAGAAGCATATGAGTTGATAGTCTTCAAGCGGGTTCATAAGGGCGGTTGCTTTATATTTTTGCCTAGTGCTTACAACTCTTGCTTTTTGATACACTTCGTTCTTTGAGTTGTAACACTTAAAGTTGATGGTCGTCTGCTACTTATTTGCGTTTCCACGTGCGATGATAACTTCCACACTTAGATCATTCTGCAGACATCCATTTTTCATTATGCATGTCATTCTCTTAGCTATATCATTTCATGCATGATGAATTATCTTCATAAGTTGAAGAGGATCTCCACAAGTACAACCTGCCATGTGCATTTGCATTCCAAAAGCAAATTATTTATATGCACATCTTCAGGGGGAGCCCTTGCCACTATGAAGACAATACGTTATCCTTTACAATTTCAAATACTTCTTTCCCGTTGAAAACTTCAACCAGTTTGTCATTAATCACCAAAAAGGGGGAGATTGTAAGTGCATCTAGTGCCACCCCTAGTTGGTTTTGGAGTATTGACGACAAAGTTGGTTGAGGGACTAATGCGTTTGTGAGAATTACAGGATAACGCAGGTAGTGTCCCTCATTGATTCGGTTTACCTACCGGAGATGACCCCTAAAAATGTATGAAGACATCGAAGACAATGGTGGTGTGTGAAGATATTCACACTGAAGTCTATGACATGAGAAGACATTGAGTGAAGACTATGGAGCGCGAAGAGTGAGTTGTTTCGTTGTTTCCTTTTCTTCTTTGTTGAGTCATAGGAACCACCGCACTGTTAAGTGGGGTCCAAGTGAACTAAGTCAGAGTGACTGAAGTGATGCTCAACCCAAATCCTATGTCTTCGAGCGAAGACAATGAGAGCAAATCTTATCCAGAGCTGGATGAGTCAACTTTGCTTGTAGCCCAAGTAAAGCTGCCGTGTGTGTTTGAAATCTGACCGTTGGAACACGTGTCAGTTCCTTAGTGACCCAGGGTCATTTCGGACATATCAGGTCGGGTTGCCTTGTGGCTATAAATAGCCCACCCCCTACACCATAAATTGGTGGCTGCTCAGAGTTAGTTTACGGCTTTTGTCGTTTTGAGAGCAACCCACCTCGAAGCCTTTGAGAGAGAAATCCTTGCGAGGACAAATCCCAAACACCCAGAGCCAAAGAGTGTTAGGCATCACTGAAGTCTTTCTGTCTGTGTGACCTGAAGACTTATTACACTTGAGGACTGTGTATCCTCCAGCCGGTTAGGCGTCGCGTTCTGAGCATCCAAGAGTCATTGTGGATTGCCGGGTGAATGAAGTCTGTGAAGGTTCGGAAGTCTACCTTGAAGACTTACCAGAGTGATTGGGCGAGGACTAAGTGTCCTTAGCTCAAGGGGAATAAGGTGAAGACACGATCTTTTGAGTTGAATCTCAGCCTCCCTAACCAGACGTACAGTTGTCACAGCAACTGGAACTGGTCCAACAAATCCTGTGTCTTCAACAAGTGACTGGTTCTATCTCTTCCCTCCTTTACTTTGAGTTTGTCTTCGTGAAGTCATTGCTTATCTGTCTTATCTGATTGACTTCATTGCTTGACTACTATTGTTGATTGGCTTCATACTATCTTCCATCCTGATCCTACTACCTAGCTGCTATTAGTCTTCGTACGTTAACACTATTGCATACTTGGCTATGGCTTGCTTGTTGTAGTTTATCTTCCGCTGCATATCAATTAGGTCATTTCTATTGTTTGTCTTCTAAACTACCATGTTTTGAAGACTTTGATAAAAATCGCCTATTCACCCCCCCTCTAGTCGATAACTAGCATTTTCAGTAGGCACGCCTATTATTTCTGTTAAATTTGGAGATCATTGTTATCATGGCTTATGTGATATGGGTGCTAGTGCTAATGCGATACCTTATGATCTTTATAAAGAAATTAGGCACGATATTGCACCAGTTGAATTAGAAGATATTGATGTTACTATTAAGCTTGCTAATAGGGACACCATTAAACCTATTGGGATTGTTAGAGATGTTGAAGTCTTGTGTGGGAAGATTAAATACCCTGCTGATTTCTTGTTCTCGGTTCCCCACAAGATGATTTTTGTCCCATTATTTTTGGTAGACCCTTCTTGAACACTACTAGTGCTAAAATTGATTGTGAAAAGAATATTGTCACTGTTGGCTTAGATGGTATGTCTCATGATTTTAATTTCGCTAAGTTTAGTAGACAACATCGTGAAAAGGAACCATCTAGTAAGGATGAGATTATTGGTCTTGCTTCTATTGTTGTTCCTCCAATTGATCCGTTAGAACAATATTTGCTAGACCATGAAAACGATATGCTTATGAAGGAAAGGGAAGAAATAGATGAAGTGTTTCTTAAACAAGAACCTATGCTAAAACATAATCTTCCCTTTGAAATTCTTGGGGATCCCCCTCCACCCAAGGGTGATCCCGTGTTTGAACTCAAACCATTACCTGATAATCTTAAGTATGCTTATCTTTATGAAAAAGAAATATATCCTGTTATTATTAGTGCTAACCTTTCAGAGAAAGAAGAAGAAAGATTATTGAAAACTCTGAAGAAGCACCGAGCTGCTATTGGATATACCCTAGATGATCTCAAGGGCATTAGTCCCACATTATGTCAACACAAAATTTCAGTGGAGAAAGATGCCAAACCTGTTAGAGATCCTCAAAGACGATTAAATCCCAAAATGAAGGAAGTGGTGAGAAAGGAGATACTAAAACTCCTTGAGGTAGGTATTATTTATCCCGTTGTTGATAGTGTATGGGTAAGCCCTGTCCATTGTGTCCCTAAAAAGGGAGGTATTACGGTTGTCCCTATCCCTAATGATAAAGATAAATTGACCCCGCAAAGAATTTTTACAGGCTATAGGATGGTAATTGATTTCCGCAAGTTAAATAAAGCTACTAAGAAAGATCATTACCCTTTACCTTTTATTGATCAAATGCTAGAAAGGTTATCCAAACACACACATTTTTGCTTTCTAGATGGTTATTCTGGCTTCTCTCAGATACCTGTATCAGCGGGGGATCAATCTAAAACTACTTTTACTTGCCCTTTTGGTACTTTTGCTTATAGACGTATGCCTTTTGGTTTATGTAATGCACCTACTAACTTTCAAAGATGCATGATGGCTATATTTTCTGATTTTTGTGAAAAGATTTGTGAGGTATTCATAGATGACTTCTCCGTCTATGGATCCTCTTTTGATGATTGTTTGAGCAACCTTGATCGAGTTTTGCAGAGATGGGAAGACACTAGTCTCGTCCTGAATTGGGAAAAGTGTCACTTTATGGTTAATGAAGGCATTGTCTTGGGGCACAAGATCTCCGAGAGGGGTATTGAAGTTGATAAAGCCAAAGTTGATGCTATTGAAAAGATGCCATGTCCCAAGGACATAAAGGGTAAAAGAAGTTTCCTTGGTCATGCCGGTTTTTATAGGAGGTTCATTAAGGACTTTTCTAAAATCTCTAGGCCTCTGACTAATTTATTACAAAAAGATATTCCTTTTGTCTTTGATGATGATTGTGTAGAAGCATTTGAAACACTTAGTAAAGCTTTGATCACAGCACCTATTGTTCAGCCACCTGATTGGAATTTACCTTTTGAAATTATGTGTGATGCTAGTGATTATGCTGTAGGTGCTGTTCTAGGGCAAAGAGTCGATAAGAAATTGAATGTTATCCATTATGCTAGTAAGACTCTTGATACTGCCCAGAGAAATTATGCTACCACTGAAAAAGAATTCTTAGCAGTTGTGTTTGCATGTGATAAGTTTAGACCTTATTGTTGATTCCAAAGTTACTATTCACACTGATCATGCTGCTATTAAATATCTTATGGAAAAGAAAGATGCTAAGCCTAGACTCATTAGATGGGTTCTCTTGCTACAAGAATTTGACTTGCATATTATTGATAGAAAGGGAGCTGAGAACCCCGTTGCAGACAACTTGTATAGGCTAGAGAATGTTCTTGATGACCCATTGCCTATTAATGATAGTTTTCCTAATGAACAATTAGCGGTTGTCAATGCTTGTCGTACTGCTCCTTGGTATACTGACTATGCTAATTACATTGTTGCTAAATACATACCGCCTAGTTTCACATACCAGCAAAAGAAAAAGTTCTTTTATGATTTAAGACATTACTTCTGGGATGATCCACACCTTTATAAAGAAGGAGTAGATGGTATTATTAGACGTTGTGTGCCTGAGCATGAACAGGAACAAATCCTACGCAAGTGTCACTCTGAATCCTATGGAGGACACCACGCTGGAGATAGAACTGCACACAAGGTACTGCAATCCGGTTTTTATTGGCCTACTCTTTTCAAAGATGCTCGTAAGTTTGTCGTATCTTGTGATGAATATCAAAGAATAGGTAACATCAGTAGACGTCAAGAAATGCCTATGAATTATTCTCTTGTTATTGAACCATTTGATGTTTGGGGCTTTGATTATATGGGACCTTTTCCTGCCTCCAATGGTTATACACATATTTTAGTTGATGTTGATTACGTTACTAAGTGGTAGAAGCTATTTCAACTAGTAGTGCTGATCATAACACTTCTATTAAAATGCTTAAAGAAGTTATTTTTCCGAGGTTTGGAGTCCCTAGATATCTTATGACTGATGGTGGTTCACACTTTATTCATGGTGCTTTCTGTAAGATGCTTGCTAAGTATGATGTCAATCATAGAATTGCATCTCCTTATCACCCGCAGTCTAGTGGTCAAGTAGAGTTGAGCAATAGAGAGCTCAAATTAATTTTGCAAAAGACTATGAATAGATCTAGAAAGAATTGGTCAAAGAAACTTGATC
The DNA here is from genome assembly GCF_002162155.2 of Triticum dicoccoides. NCBI lineage: Eukaryota > Viridiplantae > Streptophyta > Magnoliopsida > Poales > Poaceae > Triticum > Triticum dicoccoides. Next base: position 15,068,870 of record NC_041385.1, read on the forward strand.
ATGCATTATGGGCCTATAGAACTGCATACAAAAATCCTATGGGTATGTCTCCATATAAAATGGTTTATGGAAAAGCATGTCATTTACCTCTTGAACTTGAACGTAAAGCATATTGGGCTATTAAAGAGCTTAATTATGACTTCAAGCTTGCCAGTGAGAAAAGGTTATTTGATATTAGCTCACTTGATGAATGGAGAACCCAAGCATATGAGAATGCTAAGCTTTTCAAAGAAAAAGTCAAACACTGGCATGATAAGAGGATACAAAAGTGTGAGCTTAACGTAGGAGATTATGTGTTATTGTTCAACTCTCGTTTAAGATTTTTTGCAGGAAAACTTCTCTCAAATTGGGAAGGTCCCCACGTTATCGAGGAGGTCTATCATTCTGGTGCTATAAAAATCAACAACTTTGAAGGCACAAATCCGAGGGTGGTAAACGGTCAAAGAATTAAACATTATATTTCAGGTAATCCTATCAATGTCGAAACTAATATTATTGAAATCATAACCCCTGAGGAATACATAAGAGACACTTTCTAGAACGTTCCAGATTCCGAAAAGGCATAAGTACATGGTACGGTAAGTAAACCGACTCCAAAACAACTTTAATGGCAACTTTCATCAGTTTTGGATTATTTAAGGATTTTAGGAAGAAAGAAGTAGTCCGAAAGGGACACGAGGCTCCCACGAGAGAGGAGGGCGCGCCCCCCTGTAGGGCGCGCCCCCTGTCTCGTGGGCACCTCGTGTGCCTCCCGGACTCCGTTTTCTTGTATGTTACGTATTTTGGTCGATAAAAATTCATTATATATACTCCCGAAGGTTTTGACCACCGTATCATGCAAATATCCTCTGTTTTCGTTTCGAGCTGTTTCTGTTTCAGATCTAGAGCATCATGTCGTCTTCAAGCGCTCCCAAGGACAAGTTTTTCGAGAGGGTTATCAACCCCTATCTTACGGAGGTGCTGCATCACCTTCAAACCATTGAGATGCGTGAGGGGGTGTTGCACATCCGTGATGTGGAAGGACCAAGGCGTACCGGGAGCATGGAGACAAAGCTCGAAGCCATGGAACAAGAAGTTTTCAAGTGTCAAGGGATGGTGGAGCATGGACTCAATGCCAACCAGATGATGATCACGGAATTCACCAACAACCACAAGCTGGATGCCAAAGTCATTGGGGAGACCATCTTCAAGCTTCAAGAGAAAATCGAGCACCTTCAAGCCCAGATTTATGACCTGCAAAACCAGAACTGTGAGTATGGATATAGATTCAAGCGAATGAGTTTGGCTGCAGATTTAAGGATCCTGGAGACTCGATCATCCTTTTATGATGGAGAGCCTATGCCTTGGAAGATGGATGACAAGCCTACTCCATCAACAACTCCTACTTCACCACCTCCGAAGAAATAATCACATGGGTATGGGCACTCCCCTTGGCAACTGCCAAGCTTGGGGGAGGTGCCCCGGTATCGTATCACCATCACACTCCTATCTTTACCACTTTATTTAGTTCGATCCTTTTAGTAGTATCTTGATCTATTAGTTCGAAGTTTTGATATCAAGTAGTTTTGAGTTTTTCGTTGTGATCTCTTTATGTAAGCGAGTCCGTGTGCTATGTATAATAAAGATTAGTGTTGAGTCAAGGGCTTTGCTATGTTTCTATGATCTTGAGAAAGTAGATAGAACAAAAGAGTTCATATTGATCTTATGGATAGTGATAACTTCACACATAGAAAGTATGAGGCATAAAAATTGTTGAGAGTTGATGAACGTAGCCTTGGTCATCATTGCAATTAATTGGAAGTGATAAGGAAAGAGGGGTTCACATATAGATATATTATCTTGGACATCTTTTATGATTGTGAAGCACTCATTAAGTATGACATGCTAAAAGAGTTGACGTTGGACAAGGAAGACAACGTAATGATTTATGTTTTCCGACATCTCAGTTAAAGTATATTGTCAGTGACCTTCTAAACATGTTGAGCTTGCCTTTCCCCCTCATGCTAGCCAAAACTCCTTGCACCAAGTAGAGATACTACTTGTGCTTCCAAATATCCTTAAACCCAGTTTTGTCATGAGAGTCCACCATACCTACCTATGGATTGAGTAAGATCCTTCAAGTAAGTTGTCATCGGTGCAAGCAATAAAAATTGCTCTCTAAATATGCATGACTTATTAGTGCAGAGAAAATAAGCTTTGGACGAACTTGTTGTGGAAGTAATAAAAGCGACATACTGCATAATAAAGGTCCACATACAAGGGGCAATATAAAGTGACGTTCTTTTGCACTAAGATTTTGTGTATCCAACCCTGAAAGCGCATGACAACCTCTGCTTCCCTCTGCGAAGGGCCTATCTTTTACTTTATGTTTTACTTTAATACTTGAGTCAAGGTGATCCTCACCTTTCCCTTTTTCATTTTATCCTTTGGCAAGCTATTCGTGTTTGAAAGATCATGATATATATATCCGATTGGATGTAAGTTGGCATAGGCTATTATTGTTGACATCACCTAAAGGTGAATACGTTGGGAGGCAACACAATAAGCCCCTATCTTTCTCAGTGTCCGGCTGAAACTCTATAACCACAAGTATTGTGTGAGTGTTAACAATTATGGTAGACTACGAGATAGTTGAGTATGTGAGCTTGCTGAGAAGCTCTATTATTGACTCTTTCTGATGTTACGATAAATTGCAATTGCTGCAATGACTGAGATTATAGTTTGTTAGTTCCCAATGAAGTTTTTGAACCATACTTGACATTGTAAATTGCTTATTACTTGAACATAGGAAATCATATGACAAAATCCGTATATGTTGCTGTTATTAGAATGATCATGATGCCCTCATGTCCATATTTTATTTTTATCGACACCTCTATCTCTAAACATGTGGACATATTTTTCGATTTCGGTTTCCTCTTGAGGACAAGCGAGGTCTAAGCTTGGGGGAGTTGATACGTCCATTTTGCATCATGATTTTATATCAATATTTATTGCATTATGGGCTGTTATTACACATTATATCTCAATACTTATGGCTATTCTCTCTTATTTTACAAGGTTTACCATGAAGAGGGGGAATGCCGGCAGCTGGAATTTTGGCTGGAAAAGGAGCAAACGTTGGAAACCTATTCTGCACAACTCCGAAAGACCTGAGACTCCACGAAACAACTTTTTGGATTTATTAAGGAATTATGAGCAAAAGAAATAGGCCAGGGGGCCCACACCCTGTCCAGGAGACAGGGGGCGCGCCCCCTATCTCCTGGGCTCCCTGGTGGGCCTCCGACGTCCATCTTCTGCTATATGAAGGGTTTTATCCTGGAAAAATTCGTGGGCAAGCTTACGAGACGAAACTCCGCCACCACGAGGCGGAACCTTGGCGGAATCAATCTAGGGCTCTGGCCGAGCTGTTCTGCCGGGGACACTTCCCTCCGGGAGGGGGAAATCATCACCAACGTAATCACCAACGATCCTCTCATCGGGAGGGGGTCAATCTCCATCAACATCTTCACCAGCACCATCTCCTCTCAAACCCTAGTTCATCTCTTGTATCCAATCTTGTATCCAAAACCACAAATTGGTACCTGTGGGTTGCTAGTAGTGTTGGTTACTCCTTGTAGTTGATACTTATTGGTTTACTTGGTGGAAGATCATATGTTCAGATCCTTAATGCATATTATTAAACCTCTGATTATGAACATGAATATGCTTTGTGAGTAGTTACGTTTGTTCCTGAGGACATGGGTGAAGTCTTGCTATTAGTAGTCATGTGAATTTGGTATTCGTTCGATATTTTGATGAGATGTATGTTGTCTCTCCTCTAGTGGTGTTATGTGAACGTCGACTACATGACACTTAACCATTATTTGGGCCTAGAGGAAGGCATAGGGAAGTAATAAGTAGATGATGGGTTGCTAGAGTGACAGAAGCTGAAACCCATAGTTTATGTGTTGCTTCGTTAGGGGTTGATATGGACCCATATGTTTAATGTTGTGGTTAGGTTTACCTTAATACTCCTTTTTGTAGTCGCGGACGCTTGCAATAGGGGTTAATCATAAGTGGGATGCTTGTCCAAGTTAGGGCAGTACCCAAGTGCCGGTCCACCCACATATCAAATTATCAAAGTGCCGAACGCGAATCATATGAGCGTGATGAAAACTAGCTTGACGATAATTCCCAACGTGTCCTCGGGAGCTCCTTCCTCATTATTAGAATTTTTCCAGGCTTACCCTTTGCTACATAAAGGATTGGGCTACCTTGCTGCACTTTATTTACTTTATTTACTTTTGCTAGTTACTATTTATCTTATCACAAAACTATCTATCACCTACTATATATTTCAATGCTTGCGGAGAAAACCTTACTGAAAACCGCTTATCATTTCCTTCTGCTCCTCGTTGGGTTCGACACTCTTACTTATCGAAAGGACTACGATAGATCCGCTACACTTGTGGGTCATCACTCCACACTGCTCCAAACGGAGATTAGCATCCGCAAGGGTGTGAACTTCGGGATACATCGTCGTCTTCGCGTGCCTCGGTTATCTCTTACCCGAGCCCTTTACTTATGCACTTTACTTTGTGATAGCCATATTGTTCTTTGTCATATATCTTGCTATCACATAGTTGCTTATCTTGCTTAGCATAAGTTGTTGGTGCACATAGGTGAGCCTAGTTGTTTTAGGTTTTGTGCTTGACAAATTAACCGCTAGATTTATTCCGCATTTGTTCAAGCCTAAACCGTAATTATTTTAAAGCGTCTATTCACCCCTCCCTCTAGGCGACATCCTCGATCTTTCACCAGTGCCACTAATTCACTCTTCCTTAGAAAAAAAATCATTATTTTTATTTTGCTTCAGTTTGCATTTCATTTTCATTCTTTTGAGAGGGTAATACCAATGCCACTAATTCATTCTTTTTAGAAAACTTAAAAAAGGTTTGCATTTCACTTTATTTCTTCTTTAATGATAATACCAACGCCACTAATTCATTCCTTCTTAAGAAACTTCGTTTTGCAAAATTCTACTATTATATGATTTTCTTGCATATTATAAAAAGCGCAATATTTGCATGAATCATGTGCAAACGTTGTTATTATTTATTTATTTATTTATTTTATTTCTCCCTAAAGGGTAATACCAATGCCACTAGCTAATTAATTCTTCCTTTGAAAACTTCACTATTTTGATTTAGTTTTTATTTCACTATGTTTCTTTTTTAAAGAGCAATACCAATGCCACTAATTCATTCCTTTCAATGAAACTACTTTTGTTTTGACTTTTCATTTTCTTTCATCTTAAAGGGTAATAGCAATGCCACTAATTCATTGTTTACTTGAAAACTTCATTATTTTGGTGAGATTATGCTTTAATTTTTTTATTTCTTCTTGAAGGGCAATATCAATACCACTAATTCATTCCTTCTTAGGAAACTTCTTTTTGCAAAAAATCCACTATTATATGCTTATTATTTTTGCATATTATAAGCACCGGCGGAGCTATATTACCCTTCAACATAGCATTGCATGCCATTACATTAAAGCATTAGGATGGGAAGTAATTAATGAACTAGTTGCTTTCATTTGATCCAAATTTAAAGATCCAAAGAGAAAATTCATGCACCAAGTTCTTTATGGAAATCTTCGCCGGTAACCTATCGTTACGAAAAGTGAGTGAGTTACATGAACCCAATTTTTTCACAAGATTGATAGAGCGATCGGGTCCAAATTTTAGGGTCGAGGCCGGCAGCAGTAGCATGTTGGAAATATGCCCTAGAGGCAATAATATTGTATTATTATATTCTCATATTCATACTTAAGAGTTTATATTCTATGATATAACTGCTATGATATTGGAATTGCGATTCAGTGGAAAACCCATCTGCACGTGTGGAATGATAAACGATAAAATAAGATTCCTAGCCTCTAAGACTAGCTCAAGTGTTGTTGGCGATCATGTTTTCTGGATCTTAGGATATCATTAAGTGTAATGATAGTCCTAAAACAATTTTGATAATATGCCGTTAGAAGAACAATCATGTTGAATCGACCCAAATTTGTTTGTTATACTTTGAGATAATATAATCAGAAGTCAATTTCTATAACACGAAGAGTTAATAGGTGTTTTAGTTCTAGACCATGAGAGTATCGTAATTACTTCTTAACGTACAATGAACTTTGGGGTTGCTCAAACGTCATCTGTAACACGGTGATCATAACGACAACTTACAGGTTCATCAAAAAGTTTGACAAGGACTAAAGAGCTCGAGAGTGGAATTTGCTCCTTCGATGATGAAGAGATATTCTTAGGGCTCTCTCGGTGTGATGGCATCCATCATCGTCGGGCCAGACACACATGACTAGGTCACGGGGATGCCGGAACTTATCAACGAGAAAGAAGAACAAAATCGGTAACGAAGAGACCGGTATATTGACCATGTGTATGACTCAAGAGGATACTGATATATCTCACCTCGTGTTTTGTAAAGTATTCACTTGAATAGCACATGATAACCAAATATTCACTCGAATGTCATTCCTGTACTAATAGGGATCGATATGGACGTCCACGGTTTCGCTATCGGTCATTGAACGGAAGGGGTTTTGTTCATGTCTATGTTTTACCGAGCCTAAAGGGTTACAAGCTTAATGTAATCATGATCTACTGAGTGTTAGCAGGACAATATTGATGAGAAAATATTTATGAAATAGTTTCATTAATATTCAAAATAGTTTTTAGAGGAGCCGGAAGCGTGTCGGTGTCATCAGAAGGGTTTCGGGGTTTACCGTGTAATACAGGTACCGGTAAATTATATATAGATGGAAATAGTTTTTGGTGATGTTAAATTAATATTTTTTGAGACATTGTTAAATTAATATTAAAAGGCTCTAATGATGATTATGAGGCTTTTATATTTATTTAAATATCAATGGAGCTTAAAACGGCCAAGTGGTGGAAAGATATTGGGCTACTTGGGCCCAATAGGGGAGGCGCCCCCTTTTCCTGATGGAGAAGGAAGGGGGGGGGGGGCTAATTGTAGGGGGACTCCTCCTCCTCTTGGCTGGCACAAGGGGGGAGATCTTTCCCCCCTTGCGGCTCCCCCTCCTCTCCCTCCAACCTATATATACTAGAGGGTTTTGGCACTTTTGACATACAAGTTTTTGGAGCCTCCTCTAGTTTTCTAGTTCTAGTTCTTTGATCCAATTAGAGCTAGATCAAGATCCCATAATCAGAAGCCCAGTGTGGTTCTAATCTCCTCTCTCTAATTCTCCAGCAATGATTAGCTCTGGACAGTGAAGCGCTCCTGGATCGTGAAGACCGTACCCTTGCAAACTGTGGAGAGGTCATGCTTTCAGCTTCCGTTCGATGGATCATTTGTCGATGGTTCGAGGGACTCCAAGTACAATCTACACCAACTCGTTTTCTCCCGCTGTAACTCGGGGTTGGTAACGATCCGATCTAAACCGTTATTGCATCTTCATAGTGTTCCTGTTTGATCATAGGGCATTTTGTTTGGTTATCTACTACGTTTCCCAACGTATCATTGTCCCAAATGCAGTCAAGGTCCGATGGAGCTGAAATGAAGCAACTAAATCTGAGATGCAGTGGAGCAATGAAGCGCCATATGCTTGGCATCCTCATGGGGCCCATCACACGTAGGGAAAGGCGCGTTGGCAAAAATACACTTAAGATTAAGGCTGGCCTTGTTGTTGAGCCTATCCTTGAAGAGTAGCCATGTGAAGATCTTAACCTTGATTGGCACCTTTGAGGTCCAAATTGGGTTGACAATTGTGTTTGATGTTTGCCTCATTGGTGATGAGGCCATAGGTGTTCTTGGTGGATAAGGGCAGTCCGAGTAGGAGGAAACACTCACCCTTTGATGAGGAGCTCAGGAAGTCCTATAAAACAAGCAACTCCAAAGAAGCAACCAAGGTTAGGCGATTCCGCAGGTTAGCTAGTAAGCCTGATTCTTGAATAGTATCCAGTGACAACTTTTCTTGAGTAGAGTGGGAGCAAATGTTTGGGAGAAGGCCAATTTTAGTGGGTTTTTTAGGAGCCACAAGTCTAGCAAAAAAACATAAAGAGCAGCCATCATTGGTTAACAAAGGAAATATTTTGTAGAGCTGTTAATTGATAGTTTATTGTCTCCCAAAGGAATGATGGATTTGTTGTATTGTCTGCAATGTCAGGGGAGTATCTGAAGTGGTACCACTATAACCACAATAGGTCAAGTCTTTGTAGGAGTTTGAAAGCAAGTTTCATTAGAAGGCAGTAATTTTGGATATCTAGATTTTTAAAACCAAGTCCACCAATGTTTTTGTGTTTGCACATGTTTTTCCAAGCAATAACGGATTTTGAACTAGTGTGTGTTTCCTCGTTCGTCCAGAAAAAAGCACGTCGGTAAGCTTATACAATTTTTAAAACATTTTTTGGGAGTCAAAAGACAGACATGAAGTAAACTACCAGCAAGTCAAGAACCGATGTGATGTATGTGTAGCGGTCGCCTTTAGAGAGCAGCCTTGCAATCAGGGGAGGAGGCAGGATTGGAGCTTAAACGGGGCCAAACATGGTGATTCTCACTTAGAGGGGCCAAGAAAGCTAATTTTGTCTAAACATCATGTCTAAACTAGCCTTAAGTACAAAATCATTCGTACTGTACAATGCCATAGGGGGGCCAGGCCCCCTGCTGGTCCCCCTAGCTCCACCACTGCTTGCAATCTAACTGTCTATTTTTTAAGGTATAATAATTGGATCCAACCGGTCTTAACCACTTTCTAGCAGTGCTGATAAAACTCAACCATGGATATTGTCAGATTCAGGGGCCCTATTAGAGTCCATAGCAAACAAGGAATTTATAATTTCCTCAATAATAGAAGGTCTAGTCAAAGCAGCATCTTCATCCTCACTAATTTTCTGATTGTCACCCCACAAGTCAGGAGACCGAGGAGGAGATCTAAGAACAAATTACTAGGAGCAGGACCAAGAAGGTACCTATAATAAACAATTGCATGATTAATCAAATCATTAGTGCCCTCAGTCACACCATCACTACATTCAACAGAGTGAATCACTTTCTTCTTCTTTTACTACTATTAGGTACTTTATGAAAGTAAAGTAAGTACTAGTATTGTTATCCCCTTGGAGCCCGATAGTTAATTCAGTGCCTAGGCTCATCTGCACCCCGTGGAAGTAATTTCAAAAAATATATAAAAATCAAAAACTTTTGATTCTTTTTAGATGGAAGATGTTTCAATGCGTGATGTTCATGTCAAATTGCAGCTTGTTCAGACATGTGAGGAGCTCATGGTAAAAAAGACAAAATGGAAAAAACAGTACATGTACAGTAAACTTTATTATAGACCCAAAATTTGTGTTTCTGCGGAGCGCTAGTGAAATGTCCAAACTCCATGAAATTTAGCACGGACTTCATGCACATGAGCATCTCGCATGACAAAAAAAATCCGAATTTCTTTTAACTATTTTAAATGAATTTACTGTTTGTTGGCCCCGAATCCCTTGCCTTAGCAGCTTAGCTCACCGCAGCTCCCTCTCTCTCTCTGCATCTCAGTCTGGCTCAAACCGAAAGGAGGAGGAATAAGTAGAGCACGCGATGGACACAGTGGTTTTTCCAGTGCACGAGCGCCCGCCGCAACAACGCCGCTTTTACTTGACCACGAACTCAACCCACGCCCCGTCACAACCAACCCTGCATGGGCTTTATACCCCGGGCCAGCGCTGGGCACGAACCCCACGCCTCCTACCCAGCCGGGCGCCCGATCGGCCCACTTTGCTCACGCCCACCCCGCGCACGGGTCATGGCGAGCCCGCAGCGATTTCCACGCTCGCCCTGAGCAGTTCACCAATGGCGTACGGCTACTACGGCGCGTCGCCTGCACATACACGCGCACCCAAACACTACACAAGCACGCATACACACACACACCCGCCACCGATCGCACCCGACACGCCTGGTGCGCGCACGCACGCGCACCCGATGCGGTAGCCGTGGCTTATTGGCCAACACTCATCCCCTAAGCCATATTATAGAGGAGTGTCGACACCTCGACATCGACGTCAGCGAGAAGAGCCTGCTCCGCCGCCTCTGCCTTCCGCGGCCTCGTGCACTCGCGCTAGCCACAATTGTAGGAGCGGCCACGTCGCTTCCCTCCGTCGCCCGATGCTGAGCTGTCAGCATCTTCATCGTCGTGGTCGAGGCCACCACCTCCCTGACGCCGTCGCGCTGCCCACTGTGTCGCAGTCAGCATGAGTTGGTCGTCCCCTCGCTCGCCACCGTGACCTCTCCTCGAACGCTTTCAGCTGCACAAGCGCCTCCCCGAACGGCATCTGCTCCACATCGCAGAACCGAGTCCAGCAATCGGGACCGAGTCCAGCAACTTCTTCACCATAACCGGGTCATCCAGTGTTGACCCCAACCCCACGTAGCGCACCTCCATGCCGCCGATCTTCCCGGCGAAGGAGTCCAGTGACTCCCTGTCCGCCATGCGCAGCCAGTTGAAATCGTTGCGGAGGGTGGCCAGTTGTGCCGCCCTGACATGATCTGCACTGATGAATCGTGCCTTAAGGCTGCTCCACACCTCCGTCGTCGTCTTCTTCAATGACATCTGCAGCATGATGTCCTCGGCGAGCGCTCCGAGCAGGTAAGCCCTCGCCGTCTTGTTCTTCTTCGGGTCGACCGCAGCGGCATCCGCTGGAGCCACCGCCTCCCATAGCCCATGTACGTCGAGGTTCCCCTCGACCTTGATCGCCCACATGGTGTAGTTGTCACCGGTGAGCGCCGGTCACCACAGGGACACCGGATTGCCTGCTCCGCTAGCGTACGACACAAGCGACATCGCCGGCGATCACCCCCGCAACCGCAGCTCTGATGCCAATTGTTGGCACCGAAGCCCTCGCCTTAGCTCACCGCAGCTCTCTCTCTCTCTTTCTCTCTCTCTCTCTCTCTCTCACTCAAACGGAAAGGAGGAGGAAGAAGAAGTAGAGTACGGGTGGACACGGTGGTTTCTCCGGCGCACGAATGCCCGCCGCAACAATGACACTTTTACTTGAGCACCAAATCAACCCACGCCCCGTTACAATGAACCCCACACGGGCTTTATACACTGGGCCAGCGCTGGGCATGAACCCCACGCCTCCTACCCAGCCGGGCACGCAATCGGCCTGCTCTGCTCACGCCTACCACACATGGGTCGCGGCGAGGCCACAACGATCTCCACGCTCACACTAACCAGTTCGCCAACAACCTACGGCTACTACGATGCATCTCATGCACATACACATGCGCACCCAAACACTACACACGCCCGCCCGCCACGGCTCTGATCGCACCCGACACGCCTGGTGCGCACACGCACGCGCACCCAACGCAGTCGCCGTTGCTTATTGGCCAACAGTGTTCACCTCTGGTGCATATGCACCTGAGAGCCGAAATGTCGTGTCCCCTTGGAGCAATCATCTCTCACTATAGTGATTTAAACCAATGATGAAGTTCCTCATCAGCATACATATTATGCAACTCAACCGGGATTTCAACTTTTTTCCTAAAAGTCTTGAGGATCATGAACAATAAGTTCCTCAAAAGTCTCCAGGGTTTGCAATTGAACCTGCAATTCTTGCTTCCTCTTCTTATTATGCCCAAACACATTAGCAAATTCCGCCCACTGTATGGAAGGAAATAGAAGAGGTGCCGGAGGTTGAAGATGAACAGTAAGAGGACGACATTCGTTGGATTTGCATCGTATGGCTCGGATAGAATCGAGCAAAACATATTCTTGTTTTCCATCTCTCAGACTAAAAAAAGTAAATATATCTAAAAAAACTTCCCAAGTAAATCAGTTCAAAAAAAGAACGAACTACTCGAGTATACTAATCTGCGCGCGGTTACAGATATTGATCAAACTCATGGGGACCTACCTTGGTCTGCCCATCCTCTAGCAAGTCGTACTTCCAGCTATCAGCTCCGTCGACGCCGTCCACGTACTCGCGTCCCTCGGCCGCCGCGCGCCGGCGCTTGGCCACCCGGTCGACGACACGCTCAAGGGCGACGTCGAACGCGTCTTTGAACGTAACCCCCTGGGCCGCCGGGTGCCGGTACATCACGGTGGGTATAAGCTGGATGACCCGCTCCCGCATCTGCGCCACCTTCTCCGGCGGTATCCTACGGAGCACCTCCTCGATGCTGACGTTGCGGCCGACCACGTCGCCGTGATGGATGAAGACGGAGTAGCTCCGGTAGTCCCTGGGCAGGTGCCAGGTGTACTGGAGGTAGGCGGAGATGGGGTGGAAGAAGACGGGGATACAGCCGGCGAGGATGGAGTCGAAGGTGGACTTGCGCGTGTAGCCGTCGCCGCGCGGCTGCATGCAGAACTGGGCGCTCTCGAGCAGGCGCATGGCGTGGCCGGGCACGTAGTGGTTGAGCTTGCCGAGCAGAGAGCAGCGGCTCGACTTGCCGCACTGCTCGATGATCTCGGCGCGCTCGGGCCCCATACCGTTGCCACGGGGACGGGGCCAGCCGGCGAAGCACCAGAGCCACGCGCGGTCCAGCCGGCGCATGCGGTCCTGCCAGCCGGTTACCTCGGCGTCGGAGGAGGGGTGGAAGTGCGACGGGAACGGCACGGCGAAGTCGTTGCCGTGCCGCGCGCTGGCCTCGGTGTTGAGGAACGTGGCGTTGCGGATGGCCAGGTCGTAGGTCATGAGCGTGTTGCCCCAGCCGGTTGAGTCCGGGCTGCGGAGGAAGTCCCATGTGCCACGCCCGGCGACGAGGAAGTGGTCGCGCCCGCCCATGGCGCGCCACTCTGGCCGCCGCGCCAGCCAGTCCATCAGGTCCCGAGACAGGGCGTCCCGCACCGCGAGGTCATTGTTGCCCAGGTGCATCGCCGCGTCCAGGCCGGCGTAAAACGGGATGTACACAACGGCGGCAGTGGCGGGGTCGGCCGTGAGGCACTCGTACCGCCGCATCCGGGCGTGGAAGATGATGCTCAGCATGAACTGGTCGGTGTCGTAGGCGCCCCGCTCCGGCAGCGACCCGCCCTCGCCGCCGCCCGTGATGGGCGGGCCGAACCCGTCGTGGGACACGTCCTTGCACACGTCGGAGGAGGCCGAGACCCGGTGGCACTGGCGGACGAGGTCGGCGTTGAACCGCGGCGGCAGGTCGTACATGTACACGTACCGGCCGGCGCATGGGTCCCGTAGGAAGAAGCGGGGCACCGAGAAGAACGCCGACGGCTTGAGCTGGAGCACGGTGGGCGCTGCCACCGTTGCGCTGCCTGATTTTTGCACGCTGGTGGAGAAGTGGTGGTAGAATACCATGGCCCAGAAGACGGTGTAGAGGAGCGCGAGGTAGAAGAGCCGGGACGGCCGCCGGAGGCCTCTCTCGGTGTTCTGCTTGCCATCGCCGTCGTCGGCGGAGTGCTGCTTGCCGTCAACGTCGTTGACTGCGGCGTCCAGGTCCCTCTGGAGGCTCCGCGAGAAGGGCTTCATCGGTGTTGCTGCCGTGCGTGTGCTATGCGGCATTCGGCTATAGGGCAGGGCGGGGCAGGACGGCAGGGTGCTAGTACAAAACCCTTGTTTAATACTGTAATCTTTTTCCGTTAGGGCATCGATCGAGGTTACTCGTATTCGTCGTCGAGTTGACCACATTAATGGTACTGACACACACACACATGTGCTTGCATGCATGTATGCATGGTGGCAATGTCTTGTGCTTCGAGCAGCTTTGGATCCCGCGTGCGTGTATTAGAGCATCTCCAGCCGTTGGCCTATCGGAGGCGCCTCAAATCACCGTTTTGGGGCGTGCGTGTATTAGCATCTCCAACTGTTGGCCTACCAGGAGGCGCCTAAAATCGCCGCCTAGGGTGACCCGGCGTAAAAAATGGGCCTGGGGCGAGTTGGTCTCCAGCCGCCGTCCCCAGGGCCGCCCCAAGGTGCGTTCAAAAAATTTAAAAATATAGCAAATTAGCCGAAGTTCGGTGACGTTCGGCTTTGAACACTACAAATTTCGGCATATATTAGACATGTTCGCGGATTTTCATTACATGCATAGTAAACTAATCAAAAAAAAACTTGCTGAACGCCGAGTAGTTGGCGTCGTCGCCGCCGTCGTCGGCCTTCTCCTCTTTGACACGGGCGCCCTAGCTGGACCCCTCCCCGGCGTCGCCATGGCGGGCTGGTGGCGGTGGCGGCGCGTCGTCGTCGTTGTTGTCGTCGATGATGACGACTCCTGTTTCGTCGCGGCCTCGGCGGCGCTGCGCGAAGCGCCGCAGGACGGCGCACCGGCGCTCCCTCGCCATCTTCAGGGAGTCCTGGCGTGCCCATTCAAGGGCCGCGTCGTCGTCGAGCTCGACCTCCTCGCCGTGCTCCTTCATCGCCGCCAGCCCCGGTTCCTTCTTCACCGGCGCCAGCCCTGGCTCTGTCTTCACCGGCGCCAGCCCCGGCTCCGTCTTTGGCTTGACGAAGCGCGGAGGAGGAGCCGACAAGGAGGCGCGCCGGCCGCCCTCGTTGATGACGATGCCGGCTGCGAGTGCGCCGGCCGAGCGGCGTCTCCGCCGCTGGCTCGGCGTTGACGCCGAGCAACGTTGGAGTGCCGGAGGAGTGGGAGGAGGAGCGCGAGGAGGAAGAGGAGGAGGAGGTGCCAAACCTCCTTGGCGCCCATTGCCCGTCGCGTCGGCGGTGCGCCGGGACGGCCGCCCTCGCCGGGGGTATGCCAACGGCGGGTTGTTGCCGCCCTCGAGGTGCGTCAGCACGCCCTCAAGGGTGCGGCCGGGGGCGCCCCACCACAGGTGGCGCCCCTCGCTGTTCTTCGGGCCGCCGACCACCGGCGCGCCGTTGGTGGACACGAGCCGCTGCTGCTGACGCCGCTCGAAGTACGCCGCCCAAGCCGCGTGGTTGTCGGCGGCGTACTGGGGGAGGGAGAGCTGGGCGTCGGTGAGGGATGCGTGCATGATCTCGACCTCGTCGGCGAAGTACGAGGGTTTGGCCATGGCGTCGGGCAACGGGGGAATGGGCACTCCCCCGTTGCTGAGCCTCCAGCCCGTCGGCCCGGCGCGCATGTCCGGCGGCGCCGGGGTGTTCGCCTGGAACAGGAGCCACGACTCCTGTTCGCGGAGCGAGCGGCGGCCGAAGCCGTTGGCGGCCGCCTCGTCGCCGGGGAAACGTTCGGCCATCGGGAAAGGGGATGGAGACGGAGGGGTGCGGTGGCTCGGAAAAGGGAGGGCAGGGGGAGAGCTCGGCGGCGGCGCTCGGGAGAGGTGGCGCTCACAAGAGGCGAGCGAGGCCATATATAGCCGAGCCACGCCCGTGTATATGCGTCCGAGGAAGGGGAAGCGTCGGCGCGCCATCCCGTGACGCGCCGCCCGTGAGGAATCAATGGCAAAGCTGACCGACGGCAGCCTTGCCATTGATTCCCCGCGGGAAACCGAGGCGTCGCAAGAAGACGAGGCGGGCGGGTGTCGCTGACGCGGCTGGCCTGCGGCTCTTTCGCGCCAAAAAAGATTCGCCCGGCGCCCCCGAGCGCCCCCCAGCGCGCCGGGTTCGGGTTGGGTCCGCCGGCGCCAATTTCGGCCCGAGCCGGCGAAAACTGCGCCCTTGGGGGCGTGACTGGACCAATTTTTTAGCGTCGATGGCCGAAAAATCGCCTGAGGGGCCTTGTTAGGGGCGCGGCTGAAGATGCTCTTACAAGGCCATGTAGCATCTCCAACATAAACACAACGTGCGCTAATAAACTTTTAACCGAAATAACGTTTTTCGCTGGACAGGTGTTCTGCTTTAGCAGAAGTGCTATATTTCGTGCTTCAGTAGACGCGCTAAAATTACAGTGCTCGCGCTCAGCACAAACAACATTTTCCATTCAACATAGAACCAAAAAATCAAACACACAAAGAATAAATCAACAATAAATAGTTTAATTATTATTACAACTCAAACAAATAATTTATCTTCCTATACAACAAATAGTTCAACAATACAACATCAAACAAATTTTGTCGTCCATTCCATACCCATCACTCCTCGATTAGATCCTTTTGAAGATCATCATGCGTTTCGGCACGTCGAATGGCATGATAGGAGCCAATAAATCCTGCCACCCTCGCAGCCCTCATTCACACTCGCACAAGACGTCCCAACAATTCATACTGAGAATAGTCTAGATCTTGCTCGCGCTCATTCTTCATGATCGTGTTATGCATGATCACACAAGTGTTCATGATGTATCAAATGATATTTGATGACAAAATCTAGCCGGTTCTCTAACAATAGCAAATTGGACTTGTAATCACAAAAGCTCTCTCCACATCTTTCTGCCGCCGCCTGAGCATTGTGGAAATCAAGATTTTTCTTACCTTGCAGTGCCATCAACAACTTTACAAATGTTTGCCACCTTGGGTAGAGACTATCTGCAAGAAGTAGCCATAGTTGTACGTATGACCATTTGCTACAAACTCCACCGGTGTAGTTTCACCATTTGCAATCTTATTCACGAGTGGTGACCGAGTAAGAACATTGATGTCATTCAAAGATCCAGGCATGCATTCTGAAAAAAGCATGCCAAATCCAAATCTCCTGATCGGCCACCACTTCAAGGATTATTGTGGTACCCTTTTGCTCGCCCTGGAATTGTCCATGTCATGCCTTAGGACAGTTCTTTCAACTCCCATGCACGCAATCTATTGAGCCAAGCATACCTGGGAACCGCGATCTTTGTTCATCTCCAAAAACCTTGTGGTGTCTTCAGCATTGGAAGCTCTAAAATATTCCGGCCCAAACACTTGCACAATTCTGACTGCGAAGCGCTTGACACACATGATGGCTTGATTCTCACCCATGGCCAAGTGGTCATCGACAACATCCGCCGGAATACCGTATACCAACATACACAAAGCGGCGGTCACCTTTTGAAAGGTGCTATGCCCGAGTTCTCCGATGGCATTCCCCCTTTGCCGGAAAAAACCCAGATCATGGCTAGCCAGTTTCTCTGCAATGCATTTGAATAACTCGATGCTCATCCTAAAACGGCGTCGAAAGTACTCCCTCCGTTCGGAATTACTTGTCACAAAAATGGATGTATCTACAACTAAATTACATCTAGATACATTCATTTCTTGGACGATTAATTTCGAACGAAGGGAGTAGGACTCGGTGTATGTGGCATTCTCCACGAAACAGTTCCTCATCGAATCATTGTGCTTCGGCTTTTTATTGACGTGCATAACTAGGATCATTGCGAGGTCCTCCTCGATTTGAATATCAAATTCTTCGTCGGAAGAATCGTAGGACGAACTCATCTACAATATTGAATTTAAACTAGTTTACAACTACAAACAACATGCATCAAATTCAACCACAAATATAAAGTTGAAGCAATACATACCTTGCAAGTGTTTTGTCAAACACCTTGTGGGCGCCGAGTTGAAAACGATCATCAGGGGCTATTCGTCTGAGGAATGGTGCGTTCGAGGGGCGGCGGCGAGGAGAGAAGGTGGAGGAAGCAGCGGCGGCGTGCGGGGATAGGCTGGGGAAGTGCCGATGGGTTGCCGAGCAAACGGGGAAGGTGGGGGCGGCGGCGCCTGCGCCTGGAGGTTTTAGATCTGGCGGTTGGTGAGATTCGCGCGCCCGATTGCCAGCGCGTGGGAGCTGGCGCAACAAATAAGCCGCGATGCCGTTTTCCTCCACGCGCTAAACCAAGTTTACCGCGCGCGCGATTATTGCGCGGCTGCTGAAGCGCCTGTTTTTTCCAGCGCAGCACAATAAAGCAGTTTTTTTCCAGCGCGCGGTTAAGATAGCGCGCCTGTTGGAGATGCTCTAATAAGTTCACAGTTTTGCTAGTTTCGTGGTGCCTATAAATTTCACTTTTTTGTTCTTCCTTCTTTCTTTTCAAGTGGATCAAGAACCAACCCCACTATCTATCTTAGGGAAAAGTCATAGCCTCATTATTTATCTTAGAGGGAAGCCACAGCCCTATTATCTTTAGGGTGGGGTGTGTGTGCGCGCGCGCGTGCTTAGGGGATCGTCAAAGTGGTTCATCTTGAAGCGAGGCGGTAGCCAGCACGACCATGGAGTGAGGTCGAGGTGTGAGCGGGACGGCAGCAATCTCTGGCCACGGGGGTGGAGGAAGGCGGTTAGGTTGGAGTGGGCTGCGGGGAGAAGGAGGAACCGTCACGAGAAAGGAGAAGGAAGAACGTGCGGGAGACAGAAGAAGATGAACAGTACACAATCTATTTCAGACTGTTGAATGAAGATGTGGCGGTCCAGATTTTCGAGGTACCTGAAAAATATACGCTCCCATGAGTACTAAATTTACTTGCGCCGAGATGCCATCGTCGAACTTTGAATCAGCTTTGGAGCCGTCGAGCAGCTTTGGAACCATCGAGCAGCTTTGGATCCCGGCCTGTTTACACTATCTTCCATATTTCCCAGGCGCACCGGAAATTCTAGCCATATTCTACATTGTGTCAGTGCTAGTATATATTTTTTCCTTACAAGTTGTATCCCCTAGCCCAAGGTTATGCTAGTTTGAGTGACGTGATTTTCTATACTCTCTTTATTTATATTTTTTTCTGTATATTAACTTTGTCACAATTCAAACTTTATGAGCTTTGGTCAGATTCATACTTCCTCCAAAGTTAGTACAAAGTTGAGTCACTTATTTTAAGACGGAGGGGTACAATATTAGGAGATCCATAATACCAAATCAATAACATTAGGAGGACAGCCCACCAGTGTTTAAATTCTAGTCTTGACATTGGTGATTTCATTTTTTTTTCTGTATTTACTTTAGGCCTTGCGACAATGTGCGTTCAGTGGGTGGAGACATTTTCGTCGACTACGGAAGTGTCTGTGGCGACTTCGTCAATCTTAAGATAATGTGATGGCTCAGTGTCTCGGAGGTGCTCATAGGGATATGCGTGCCTACGTTAATAGGGATGCCTGTATTTGCATATGTATAAGTGACTGCGTCTGTAGTGTGTATGGCCGCCGCTGCCCCTAATCTCCGCGAGAGCTATTTCTCGCATTAAGCGAGACGATAGCTGCACTACACCCGCTTAGAAGTAAGATCGCCGCCAACTAGAGGTGACCGAGTCGGTCTTCTCCTTTTTTCTTTCTTCTCTCGTTTGCTTTTGTTTCATTTATTTTTTCTTCTCTGATTTTTTCATTTTTCATTTTTTCTTCGGTTTGTTTCATTCTTTTTTGTTTTCTTTCCTTTTCTTCTCCAATTTTTGCATTCTTTTCTTTTTTCCTTCTCTTATTTTGTTTAATTATTTTTGCATTCTCTCTTTTTTTCAATTTATTCTTTTGGTTTTTATTCGGTTCTAATTTTTT
Organism: Triticum dicoccoides; assembly: GCF_002162155.2. Taxonomy (NCBI): domain Eukaryota; kingdom Viridiplantae; phylum Streptophyta; class Magnoliopsida; order Poales; family Poaceae; genus Triticum; species Triticum dicoccoides. Next base: position 15,088,200 of record NC_041385.1, read on the forward strand.
TGGTTTTCTTTGTTTCTTTTTGTTTTTCATTCTACATTCTTATATACATGATCAACATTTTCTCAAATACTTGTTCAACATTTTTTTATTCTCCCATTTGTTTCTCATTCTACATTCTTATATACACGATCAATACTTTTTTCAAATTCTTGTCCAACATTTTTCAAATATTTGTTCAACATTTTTATTTACATGATCAACATTATTTTCGGATACTTGTTCAACTTGTTTAACATTTTTGTATACATGATAAAAAATTCAAATACTTCTTCAAAAATTTCATATACGTGCTCAACATTTTTTCAAATACTTGTTCAAGGTTTTTTCAAATACTTGTTCTTGTTCAACATTTTTCAAATTTTTTTGAAAAGTGTTTTTTGTAATATATATACTTAGAGTATTTTAAAGTATAAACAAAAGTAAAAAAGTAAAAGTAAAAAAAACTGAAAATGTAAAAAAAACAGGAAAAAGGGCTGTGGCCTCCAGCACTCGTGGGCCGGCCCAGCTCGCTCGGCCCTTTGCGAGTCCGAAGACAGACTCACTGAAGGCGAGATGTAGGCGCCCCCCCTACTTTCCACTCCTCTCCGTTGAAAAAAATTGATCATTCAGTTTGCAGTTCGATATATAAGTGGCACTAAAGCCGATTTATTTATTTAATTAACTGAATGAGCAAGAGATTTAATATCATAAATTCTTATTCTCCTCTTATCGTTGGGTTTGGTTGACGTGTTAACTTTTCTTTTTTTCTTGGAGGTCTGGGTGGGTGATCACATGGATTACATAGTGTTGATTAGGCCTCAAGTCACACCCCATCACAATGTCAAGTAAGCTAGCAAGGAGGATCTGTAGTCTCACTGTACTATAATTCTGTGTTAAGTATTAACTGCCTCTTTTTATTTGCTAATTTGGAATTGCAGGTAGTAAGCATATAATGTGATAGGTTAATTTTTGAAGATGGAAGATCGTAGAGATCATGAAAAATACAAAGGTAACTACTTTTTAAATCGATACCTATTGTGTTATGATGGCAACGATGGTTTCTTTTCTTTTGTTTGCGAATAACTATGGTTTCTTATTTATGTGAGATTACTAGAAAACATTGTAGACATGTTAGTTGGTACGAGTTACACATTTTTTTTGCATACATTATTGCTACTTTTCGTTGTAGGGGATATATTAGTGCTACTTGTTCATGTTGATACCGGTGACCTTTTTTTCTGGCTTCGCCGTGCCCAATGCACGGGTCATGGAAACGAGAGCAAATTTGCAACAACCGAGAGATGAACTGCAGCAATACAACAATCGAGCGGCATACCCGGTGCTATGACCACAATGAGATTTTCTCTGATGCCAACAGTGTTTGTGGCGAGCGGCGGTGATGTTGGCTACAACGACGAATCAACACTGATGTTGTGGGGGCTATTTTTATGGAGTGACTGGCGATGTTGTGACAACTACGGCAACGGAGCTGATGACGATAATACGACGGAGTGACTAGTGTCGTGACGACTGCAGCAGCTGAGCGGATGGCGATAATACGACGGAGTGGCATTGATGCTGTGACGGCTGCCGACGATGCTGCGACAGAGCTACTCGAAGTTGTGACGGCTGACACATGCCGCAACAAAACGTGCCGCTCTTGATGATGTCCGTTGTAAGCTACTCCCCCGTTCCTAAATATTTGTCTTTTTAGAGATTTCAAATGGACTACCACATATGGATGTATAGACATATTTTAGAGTGTAGATTCACTCATTTTACTCCGTATGTAGTCACTTGTTGAAATCTCTAGAAAGACAAATATTTAGGAACGGAGGAAGTAGATGGCAGGTGTTGCGAGGGATGCCGTGAAAGGGATGCGCGGTGCTGTGATGTTCCAAGGCACTGCAAGGGAACAGGGGAGAGGAAGGTGATCAGATTCAGACGGTTTCATCACGTCCCATACGAGTGTTGAGCAGGCAGATTATTTTTTACTTCCTTACGGCTAGTTGACGCCTAGGGCCTAGCGTAGCCCACAACGGAATTACTAAAAATCCGGCGTCATATTTTAAGCTTTTGGGCCGAACGGTGCGTTGGCACCGGTTGAAGAAATCCTGGCCGCCACATCATTTTTCTTAGGCGTTCGCTACAAGCATGCCAGCGGTCGAACAAACCCCTTTTCTTCTTCACCCCACCCACGTCTTCCACTCGCCCACTCAGGCCCTCCCCTATCCACTCTGTCACCCGCCCCACCACATTCCTCCTTTCCTTTCTCCCGTTGAATCCTCCCCTGGTGATCCTGACGAAGGCACTGCAGTGTGGGCTTGCGGATCCCAGCGAGTCCCTCCAGAGTGGGTAGTGAGCGGCACGACACTACGCTTTTCGGCGCATGTGGTGCGGGCCGCCGTGTGCGAGAAGGCTGCCGGTAAAACCCCGAGAAAAACATGGCGGACAAGCTGGATCCGACAGGCACCGACCATGGAGGGGTCACAATGGTCTCCACCGGTTGCTTGCAACGGCCATTGGCGCTTCCCAGCATCGCTGTGCCAGAGGAGTCCCCTTTGGCGCTAGTGAAGATTCGAAAAGCGGCAGCCATGGCGGGGTTGCAGTGGTTCGCGACATCTGCTTGCGACATTGGGCTTCCTTCCTACAGCTCAATCTCCATGTTTTGCCGTACAAGGGGGTGATGCAGCGGCCTGGCATCGCCTCCTCCATTCACATTTGACGGTCATCGATGGGACAGTGCCCTCAACCATTTTTCTTAAAAAAACATTATTGCGAAGGAACCGCTGGTGTTGTGGGAGGCGAAGCACTACAAGAGAAGCTGATCGTTCTTGTGAAGAGGATTTGGAGAGGTCGGCGGCTTCATCTTCCACCAACCGCACCATTGCTGAGTGACTCATGTAGATGTCCCAGCAGGAGTTGTTGCTGCTCCGGTGGTATGTATGCTCTCTCCACTTTTTTTGCATTTGCTTTTTCTTTCCCACGGATTACATGTAGTGTTGCTACGAGTGATAAGTTCACATATCATCATTGAAAATTTCTAAATCTTGTAATAGCTACATGGTAAATTCATGAAATTTTTATTTATAGTACATGGAAATTTTGTGTAAAATGGATGGAATGATCTCATGGCAATTTTAGGTATAATTATGTTCTCTAGAATTTTTCCATGGCAATTTTCCATTGTTGTTAAGGTTGCTTTTTGATTGGACTAATTCCTATGAGAATTGATGGAACTCACACATCATCATGGCAAATTTAGGAATCTCGTAAATTGTTGCACGACCAATTCATGATAATTTGATTTATAGCACATGGAAATCTTGTGTAAAATGAATGGACTGGTCATACAACATTTTTAGGTGCAATTTGTGTTCTCTAGATCTTGTCATGGCAAATTGCCATGGTTTTTAGGGTTGCTTTGTTATTGGATTAGTTTCTATGAGAATCGATGGAACTCACACATCATCATGGAAAATTTAGAATTTAGAAATCTTGTAAGTAGTTGCATGAAAAATTCATGAAAAATTGATTTATAACACATGGCAATCTTGTGTAAAATGAATGGGCTGATCATACAACAATTGTAGGTGTAATTCATTAATTTTTGTTAATGGTTTATCGTTTCTGAATTGTTTCCATGTCTCAACATTCCATGGCAAGTCTTCTCCTTTTGTGATTATGTAATTCAACATCTTGTTTTGGCCTGGTGAGAAATCAAACTATTTTTAAACCATGGCAACAAAATGTAATATGTTGCCATGGTAAATTAATTTTTTTATAGACACATGGTAAATATCCATGGCGTATAGAGGTTATTTGTCGTGTTTTTTTCTATTAAAGAATTTGTCCTCTTAACCAGTTAAGTTTCTGATTAATCCCTACACGTAGGGTCACCGACTAGCCGATAAATTGATTAACTGGTCGATTGATTAATTAACTGGAAAATTAAGTTGCCAACGCCAGCCAACCGAGCAGCTACTAGTTAAGTATTTCCTCAAGAATGGGTTTTTAGACCATGGCAAATTCACTTTTATGGAACATGGCAATTTCCCTTTATGGACCATGGTAAATTTACGTTTTCAAAAATTTGACATGTTTTTTAGACAATTAAAGTCCAAAACTTTGACAAGGTTTGTAGACATTTTTCCTACATCCTGGTAATTTCACGTTGTCAATTAACATAATGTATGGTGGTACCATGGAAATTTTGACATCTCGAAAATTGCATTCTTTTAGTTCATTCACATGGAAAGTTTAAAATTATTTGTGTCTTTAAAACCATGGCAGTTTTAGATATTTGTTTGTAATGATCATATGCGTAATGTAGAAAATTTTCTTCATGCACCATGGCAATTTCAGTTTTGTTATCATGGAAAAGTTAATTCATGGACAATGGCAAATTCTTTTCCTCGTACCATGGCAACATTATTTCATGTGCCATGGAATTTTTACTAAAGAATTATTTTGTATATTTATTTTTATTTCTCAAACATGGCAAACTTACTTTATGGATCATGGCAAACTTAAGTTATGTACCATGTCAAGTTTAATTCAAGTACCATGGCAAATTTTGTTTCTCGTATCATGGCGGAATTACTTTAAATGAATGGCAATTTACTTATAGAAAGCATGAGAATTATAATAAAGATACAATGACAAATTTTGACATGCATATGCCATGTCAATTTTGTTCATATTTTTATATGCCCTAAATGTTGTAGTTCATTGAGCATATAATGGCAAAACAATTGTGTGAATTGGTCATATGGCAAATTGTTCGAACAAGTGTGTCTCATACATAATAGCGAAATTAGAACCATTTCGTTTGGAACAGTCTCACGATAAATTAATGTATGAAAATTTGATCTTCATAACATTTTTACCTTTGAGAACATGGCAAATTTACTTTGTAGCACTGTAGTTTTCCTTTCATTGCCATGACAAATTTTATTTTTATTGCCATAGAAAAAATTGCCATGAAAAATTTACCTATATTTTGCCATGGCAAATAAAACATTATTGCTACCGCAAATTTACTTTTTTTTGCCATGACACAATTACATTATGGACCATTGCAAACTTACTTTTATTAACATGGAAATTTATGTTAACATACTACATGGCAAATGCATTATTTTTATATGTACCATTGGTAATCTTTCTTATATTAGACCAATGGAAAATTTTATGGTAATTTTGTTTTCCATAATTCATGGCAAATGGTAAATCATTGCATTTTTACTAGGTGCTTTTTTGGACATCTAGGAAAATCATTTTGCTAGGTGCATTTGTCTTCACCTACAAACATTTTTGTTGCCATGAAAAATAACACATCGTGGTTATTTAGACCGTGTACCTGTTTGCCATGACATTTTTTAAAAGTTTGTTGCGATGTCAAACTAGTGGGGTCATGGCAATTTTTTTTGTTTCATAAGCATAACCTTTTGAGTTCTCGTTTAAAAATGACACAGTATTTGCAATATGTTTGCGTGGATCAAATGACATAGAGGGGGAGGTCCGGTGGGGCTCGGATAATTCATCTTATATATCATGGAAGATCATTTGTTTTGTTTTGCATGGTTTTTTCTCTTATTATTGTGTTTTGGTATTTTTAGTGCAAAAATAGTAAATTGGTTTACGCCTGGCTTTTCTTTGGTTTTTGGGTTGACTGCTTTTGTGGCTGATGGGCCAGCAGGAATCATTCAAATGTTTCATTGGATCTCGGTGATCTGGGTAGAACCCAGATCGAATGTCAGGTACATTTATGGGTCCAAGTGCATGTGGGCCTTGATGGATGTGGAGCTAGTGGACCACATGATTGTGTTCAAAAAATATGATGTAAGGCTATGGTTAGCAGACATGCAAGATTCTGCGAACCAACCTGTGGTTGGATGATTAGGAAGGATAGTGGTATCCCCAGCCACCGGAGTTCAAGTCCTAGACTTGACATTGGTGCTCACATTATTCCTGAATTTATTTAGGATTCGGGCGATGTTCGTGAAGGAAATATGCCCTAGAGGCAATAATAAAGTTGTTATTTCATATTTCCTTATTTCATGATAAATGTGTGGATACATAGACAAAATACTATGTCCCTAGTAAACATCTACTAGACTAGCTTGTTGATCAAAGATGGTTAAGTTTCCTAACCATAGACATGTGCTGTCAGTTGATGAACGAGATCTCATCATTAGGAGAATGATGTAATGGACAAGACCCATCCGTTAGCTTAGCATAATGATCATTCAGTTTTAATGCTATTGCTTTCTTCATGTCAAATACATATTCCTCTGACTATGAGATTCTGAAACTCCCGGGTACCGGAGGAATGCCTTGTGTGCTATCAAACATCACAACGTAACTGGGTGATTATAAAGATGCTCTACAGGTATCTCCGAAGGTGTTTGTTGGGTTGGCATAGATCGAGATTAGGATTTGTCACTCCGAGTATCGGAGAGGTATATCCGGGCCCTCTCGGTGATGCACATCATAAGAAGCCTTGCAAGCAAAGTGACTAATGAGTTAGTCGCAGGATGATGTATGACAGAATGAGTAAAGAGACTTGCGAGTAACGCGATTGAACTAGGTATCAAGATACCGACGATCAAATCTCGGGCAAGTAACATACCGATAGACAAAGGGAATTACATATGTTGTCATAAGGTTCGACCGATAAAGATCTTTGTAGAATATGTAGGAGCCAATATGGGCATCCAGGTCCCGCTATTGGTTGTTGCTCGGAGAGGTGTCTTAGTCATGTCTACATAGTTCGAGAACCCATAGGGTCCGCATGCTTAACGTTCGTTGATGATTTAATATTATATGAGTTATCTATGTTGGTGACCGAATGTTGTTCGGAGTCCCGGATGAGATCATGGACATGACGAGGAGCTTTGGAATAGTCCGAAGGTAAAGATTCATATATTGGATGATATGGTTAGACCAAGGGGTCAGGCCCACGGGGCTATAGGTCGGTGCAAAAGAAAGTTTTGCGGAAGTCAGAGGCCAAACGCCGGAGACCCTGGCGTCTGGCCCTGGGCCAGACGCCGAGGCCCATGGCATCTGGGCCAGACGCCAAGGATTGTGGAATTTGGTCCTCGAGTCCGAGTGGGACTCTTGCCTTTCGGGCAAAACTGACTTTGAGGAGGCTTTTGCTCCAAGTTTGGACCCCCAGGGCTCAACATATAAATAGAGGGGCAGGGCTAGCACCAAAGACACATCAAGATTCACCAAGCCGTGTGTCGGCAGCCCCGTACCCTCTAGTTTATCCTCCGTCATAGCTTCCATAGTACTTAGGCTAAGCCCTGCGGAGATTGTTCTTCACCAACACCGTCACCACGCTGTCGTGCTGCCGGAACTCATCTACTACTTCGCCTATCTTGCTGGATCAAGAAGGCGAGGACGTTATTTAACTGAACATGTGCTGAACGCGGAGGTGCCATACATTCGGTACTTGATCGGGACGGATCGTGAAGGTGTACGACTACATCAAGCGCGTTGATAAACGCTTCCGATTAGCGATCTTCAAGGGTATGAAGATGCTCTCCCCCTCTCGCTGTTATGCATCTCCTGGATAGATCTTGCGTGAGCGTCGGAATTTTTTTGAAATTGCATGCTACGTTCCCCAACAGTGGTATCAGAGATAGGTCTATGCGTAGATGATATGCACGAGTAGAACACAAAGAGTTGTGGGCGGTGATCATCATACTGCTTACCACCTATGTCTTATTTTGATTCGGCGATATTGTTGATGAAGCGGCCCGGACCAACCTTACATGACCACGTTCATGAGACCGGTTCCACCGACAGACACGCAACTAGTTTTGCATAAAGGTGGCTGGCGGGTGTCTGTTTCTCCTACTTTAGTTGAATCGAATTTGACTGCAGCCAATCCTTGTTGAAGATTAAAACAACAAACTTGATAAATCACCATTGTGGTTTTTGTGCCGTAGGTAAGAACCGTTCTTGCTAGAAGTCCGTAGCAGCCATGTAAAACTTGCAACAACAAAGTAGAGGACGCCTAAGTTGTTTTTGTAGGGCATGCTTGTGATGTGATATGGTCAAGACATGATGTGATATACGTCATTGTATGAGATGATCATGTTTTGTAAAAGTTATCGGCAACCAGCAGGAGCCTTATGGTTGTCTCTTTATTGTATGAAATGCAAACACCATGTAATTGCTTTACTTTATCACTAAGCGGTAGCGATGGTTGTAGAAGCAATAGTTGGCGAGGCGACCACGATGCTACGATGGAGATCAAGGTGTCGAGCCGGTGACAATGGATATCATGACGATGCTTTGGAGATGGAGACCAAAAGCACAAGATGATGATGGCCATATCATGTCACATATTTTGATTGCATGTGATGTTTATCTTTATGCATCTAATTTTGCTTAGTACGGCAATAGCATTATAAGATGATCCCTTAACTAAATTTCAAGGTATAAGTGTTCTCCCTGAGTATGCACCTTTGCGGCAGTTCTTCGTGCTGAGACACCACGCGATGATCGGGTGTGATAGGATCTACGTTCACATACAATGGGTGCAAGACAGTTTTGCACACGCAGACTACTCGGGTTAAACTTGATGAGCCTAGCATGTACATACATGACCTCAAAACACTGGAGATCGAAAGGTCGAATGTGAAACATATAGTAGATATGATCAACATAGAGATGTTGTCTACTACGCAACTTTATTCTTGTAGACACGTGTTGGGCCTCCAAGCACAGAGTTTTGTAGGATAGTAGCAATTTTCCCTCAAGTGGATGACCTAAGGTTTATCAATCCGTGAGAGGTGTAGGATGAAGATGGACTCTCTCAAACGAACCTGCAACCAAATACAAGAAATCTCTTGTGTCCCCAACACACCCAATACAATGGTAAAATGTATACGTGCACTAGTTCGTCGAAGAGATGGTGATAAAAGTGTAATATGGATGGTAGAAATATATTTTTATAATCTGAATAAATAAAAACGGCAAGTTAGCAAATAGTAAACGGGCACAAAAACGGTGTTGCAATGCTTAAAAATGAGGCCTAGGGTCCGTACTTTCGCTAGTGCAACCTCTCAACAATGGTAACATAGTTGGATCATATGATTATCCCTCAAAGTGCAATAAAGAATCAATCCCGAGTTACTATTAGCGGAGAAACAAAATATAGGAATTGTTTGTAGGTCATGAAACCACCTCAAAGCTATTCTTTTCGTTCGATCTATTCAAGAGTTCGTACTAAAATAAAAGAAAGCTATTTTTTCCGTTCAATATATCCTAGAGTTCGTACTAGAATAACACCAAAGCAAATTCATATTCATAATACTCAATCCACACAAAGAACTATAAAGAGACCCCAAAGTTTCCGTCGGAGAAAAACATGCATCAACCCCTATGCATAGATTACCCCAATATCACCGCGGGAATCCGTGAGTTGAATGCCATAACACATATCAAGTGAATCAATAAGATACCTCATTGTCACCTCAAGTATTCATATGGCAGGACATGTATCATGTCTTCTTTCTCATCTCTGAATATTCAATCCGACAAGACAAAACTTTGAAGCGTAAAGATTCAATTCATCATAACAAGAGTATAGAGGGGAGAAACATCATATGATCTGACTATATTAACAAAGCCCATGAAATAGATCACGAGAGAAAGAGAGAGAGAGAGAGAGAGAGATCAAACACATAGCTACTGGTACAAACCCTCAGCCCTGAGGGTGGACTACTCTCTCCTCATCGTGGTGGCCGCCAGGATGATGAAGATGACCACTGGAGATGATTCCCCCCTCTGGCAGGGTGCCGGAACGGGGTCTAGATTGGATCTCGTGGATACAGAGGCCTTGCGGCGGCGAAACTTCTGATCTAGGGCTACCCCGAATGGTTTCAGAATATTTGGGAATTTACAGTGCAAAGAGGGGGTGCTGGAGGCCACCGAGGTGGGCACAACCCACCTGGGTGTGCCAGGGGGCCCTGGTGCGCCCTGGTGGGGTTTTCCCCCCTCGGGGCACCGCCAGGTGCAGCTCAGGCCCATTAAGTTCCTTGTGGTCCATAAAAAATCTCCAAAAAGTTACACGGTGTTTGGACTCCATTTGATATTGATTTCCTGCGATGTAAAACACAAGCAAAAAAACAGCAACTGGCACTGGGCACTGGGTCAATAGGTTAGTCCAAAAAAATGATATAAAGTTGCTATAAAATGATTGTAAAACAGCCAAGAATGATAAAATAAGAGCATGAATACTTCATAAATTATAGATATGTTGGAGACGTATGAACATCCCAAAGGTTAATTCCTACTCGTCCTCGAGTAGGTAAATGATAAAAGAAATAATTTATGAAGTGTGAATGCTAGCAAAGTGCATAAGTTTGATCAATGATAATTTCAATCACTTTTCCTAGCATCATAGCAGCAATTCTTTCTCATAAAATTCCTCATGTTATAGTAGCAACCAATTCACATGTTAAGGTTCAAACAATGAATTATATTGAAACTGAACAACCTATGTTCTTAGTCACCAAACAATTGCAATTCAACTTATTCAACAGAGTTTAAGTAAGAGCTCCACATACTCAACCATTAAATAGTCTTCTATTATTGCTAACACTCACCGCGTACTCATGAGCAAAACGTTTTAACTGGACACATAGAAAGATAGGGGCTTATTGTTTTGCCTGCCAATGTAATCACCTTTGGGTGATGTCAACAATAATAACTCATGCTACCCATATTCAATTGGACATATGTGCCTAGATCTTTCCTCACCACATGATGCTTGCCAAAGGAGAAAAATAAAAGGAATAGAGATGAAAACTTTGACTCTTTGCATAAAAGTAAATACTGGAAAGTAAAAGATAGGCCCTTCGCAGAGGGAAGCAGAGGTTGCCATGCGCTTATTTGTTTGTATGCTCAACCCCTTAGTGTAAAAGAACGTCACGTTATATTGCCCCTTATGATAGCAACCTTTATTATACAGTTTGTCGCTTTTATTCTTTGCCATCGCAAGTACATACAACGCTCAGTTTTCTCTTACACTAAATGATCTAACATTTTTAGAAGCAATTTTTATTGCATTATTGCATCGCTAACAACTTACTTGAAGGATCTTTCTCAATCCTTAGGTAGGTATGGTGGACTTTCAAAACAAGATTTGGTTTTAAGGGTTTCTGGATGCACAAGTAGTATCTCTACTTGGTGCGGAATTTTTGGCTAGCAAAGATAGGGGGCAAGCACCACATGTTAAAGGATCTATGACAATATGACTTCTATGTGAATATGAGCAAACATAAATCATTACATTGTCTTCCCTGTCCAACGTCAACAATTTTGGCATATAATATTTTGATGGGGGCTCACAATCACAAAATATTTCCAGGATAGTATATTTGCATGTGAAGGTTCTCTTCCGTATACTAATTATTCATGAATTGCTTGTATGACCAATATTGTGATTGTCAAGCCTCAAAAGATTTCACTTTCTAAACCCAATGTGAAGCTACCACTAGGCATGATATAATTTCAACTTCATGACATTAAATTTATTCAACAATTTACTCATAGGATATAACTGAAGCACATTAAATTTATCATTCTCTACTGTAGCAAATTACTAAAATTATTATTCAACATTGCATACTAAATTACTCTGCATATTTAATACTCCTATCCTCAAATAGAATCGTTAAACAAGCAAACACATGCAAACATAACAACAATCTGCTAAAACAGTACAGTCTGTGAAGAATGCAAGATTCATCATACTTCCCTCACTACAAAAATTATGAAACAAACTACACACTATAGAAAATTTATGAGATCTTATTTTCCAAAAGGTTTCAACATTTTATCATATTCTGACTTTTCTAGCGAATTTTGGCAACATCGATAAACTTTCGGTTTTCAAATAGCAACAATTATAATTGCAAAATAATCATGGCAAAGTCTATCATTGCCACTTTTATTGAAATAAAAGATGCAAAACATTATTCTAAATAACAGCAAGCAAATCCTGACAAAATAAATTGATTCTCCAAGCAAAACACATATCATATGATTATCCCTCAATGTGCAATAAAGAATCACTCCCGAGTTCCTATTAGCGGAGAACAAAAGATAGGAATTGTTTGTAGGTCACGAAACCACCTCAAAGCTATTCTTTCCGTTCGATCTATTCAAGACTTCGTACTAAAATAACACAAAGCTATTTTTTCCGTTCGATCTATCCCAGAGTTCGTACTAGAATAACACCAAAGCAAATTCATATTCATAATACTCAATCCACACAAAGAACTATAAAGAGACACCAAAGTTTCCATCGGAGAAAAACGTGCATCAATCCCTATGCATAGATTACCCCAATATCACAACGGGAATCCGTGACTTGAATGTCATAATGCATATCAAGTGAATCAATAAGATACCTCATTGTCACCTCAAGTATTCATATTGCAAGACATATATCATATGTTCTCATCTCTGAATATTCAATCCGACAAGACAAAACTTTGAAGGGTAAAGATTCAATTCATCATAACAAGAGTATAGAGGGGAGAAACATCATATGATCCAACTATATTAACAAATCCCATGATATAGATCACGAGAGAGAGATCAAACACATAGCTACTGGTACAAACCCTCAGCCCTGAGGGTGGACTAGTCCCTCCTCATCATGCTGGCCGCCGAGATGATGAAGATGGCCACCGGAGATTATTCCCCCTCTGGCAGGGTGCCGGAACGGGGTCTAGATTGGATCTCGTGGATACATAGGCCTTGCGGCGGTGGAACTTCTGCTCTAGGGTGTCGGTGTACTAGAGTAGGGGTACCCTAGTATCCCGAACTTGTGCACGGGCAGTTGCAGCGCCCCGCGGTAAGGCTTGCCGGGCGACCGCCAAGGTCCTCCGTGGCTCCTTTGGAGCCATTCAAGAACAAAGTATTTAAGCCAAGGAGACAAGGCCCCGGCAAGGGGAGCTTGCCGGGAAGGCCAACCAAGGCATCTCAAGGAACTTGCCGCGACGCGCCACGCGTCCCGGCAAGGCCCGGCGAGCGACAAGCTTCCGAGCACGATAGGACAGCGACCGTGGCAAGGCGCTTGCCGCGGCAAGTAACCACCCTGTACCCACGCTCCAGCACATCCGCCAACGTGTCGCCCTGGGGCCTTCCCAGGCACGCGTGGCGAGAGGCTGTGCAGCCAGCGGTGTGCGGTGGCATGCGACGCTGACAAGATCACCATCATGGCGCACGGTGGCGTCCCTAACGGTCCTTTTCTGCACTGTTTGGGCAACACAGACGGGCATTTAATGCTTTTGTCCCCTGCCGTCAGGGTTAGGTAGGACGCACTGTACATAGTAGGTGTACCAACCGCAACACTTTTTACAGTTTTACCCTTCTCTGCGTTGCCACCTGTCGGTGACCCCTTTGAGCATGTAAAAGGAGGCCCATGCGCAACGTAGGGGGGGTTCGGCTCATTTCAAAGCCAGAAAAACACTTAGCTCCCTCGAGCAAGAAGAGAATACAATCAAACAAGCAGCAGTAGGAGTATTATCTCTCCGGAGAGCTCCGAAGCTGGGTAAACTGCTCGTGTGCTTCACCTCGATCCGCTCTTCGTGCGATCTCCGCCCCCCGCCGAACCGAAAGGGGCTCGGTCCGCCGGTCCCATAGGTGTTTGTGGATCAGTTTCCCCGACATCTTTGGCGCGCCAGGTAGGGGCGTCGAGATTGTGTGAACCTGATCCGGCGTTCACACAAGCCAGATCTTCATTTTCTTCATCGATATGCCACCGAAGAAGAAAACTTCGGCGGCAGCTGCTCCGTCCACATCACTTCCACCACCACCGGAGCAAGCGGGTGGTGGGGTGGACGCCGGCAGAAGAATGGACACCGACGAGGAAGCTCACAATGCTACCAGTTCCAAGGACAAGGCTGCGCAGACCTCGGTGTCCGTACATGTACCGCGCCCATCTCAGGAGGCGCAGGACCGACAATGTCATGGTATTCCATAGGTGCTCGAGGCGGAGGAGTAGGCTCCCTTGTCCGCTTGGCAGGGGCAGTGGCAGTGGATCGGGAAGGCCCCGCTCCGGTTGACACAACGGCGTGAGGTGCTCCTGCGGCAACAGTGCGTGCCGCGGTCGAGCGCGTCGTATGCTGCGACGGCTGTTGGCTCGTCTGCCGCCCCGCCACGTCCCTGGCCCTGCGGAGACGCCTCCTTGGTGGAGCTGGGGGCTCCGCTTGCTGCGAGCTGGCTGAAGGTGGGGAGGAGGAGGAGCCGATCTGCAAAGGGTCGCCTGCGCCCTCGGCGGGCTCGCTCGGCTCTGATTCAGGCCCGACAAGTTCTTCCTCGCCGACAAGCTCTTCTCGCTCGGCAAGGCTTGCCGCCTCTGCTGCCTCCGCCTCCTCCAAGGTGAATCCAAATTGACCTGTGGCAGCTGCTGCCACCGCCTCCTCCAGCCTAGTGGCGATGCGCTGCATCTCCGCGTCGGTGGTGTCGCGGGTGAGGCTCTTCTGCTCGTCGGTGCGGACCGGCACTTCGACCAAGCTGTCGAAGAACTCCTGGATGACGTCGTCTGTGGGCTCTTGCCACGTTGGAACGATTCCATGCGAGTCACACAGCGGCATCATTGCACGGATGTGGTCAAGCGAAGAATTGTTGCATAGCGGGACGACATTCCGCGGCAACATAAAAGGATGCTGAGGGTCACGCTTGAACAGCTCCAGAAGTATCGCATCCAATTCCAAGATGGTGAAGTTGAAATTGAGGCCCGGGCGCAGCCTCATGATATCCGCTGAGTTCTGGAACTCCCAAGCGGGTCTCCCCCTCTCCTGAAGAGGGGCGATGCGGCGGCGGAGGAAATCTGCGCCAACGGCGCCTACGGTGAGCCCGGCAAGCCTAAGACGCAAGATTCGGGTGACGGAAATCTTCAGCGTGTCATCCTCCGGGGCCACGTTGCTCCAATCGTTGCCGCGTACTATTGGGGTTTGGCGCCGGGCGGTGAATGGCTGCGGGTTCTCCTCGACGATCCAGCACCACTCTGCCCTCCACTCCTCCCACTTGCTGCGAAGCTCTCCCTCCAGATAGGCTTCCTTCTTGCCGACCCTCGAGATCCAGGCGATCCCGCCGGCAAGGGGCTCTCCTCTCTCGACTCGGGGGATAAAGAAGTGGCGGAAGAGGGCGACATTGGGGTGGACTCTGACAAAGTTTTCGCACAGATGTGCGAAAACTGCCATGGTCAGAACAGCATTGGGGGTGAAGTCAAGGAGGCGAAACCCGTAGGTGTTCATGATGTCGCAAAAGAATTCAGAGAAGGGCGGGCAGAGCCCGCAGTAGAAGAACAACGTGAAGAATGGGTACCTGTTCGGAGCCAGCCTCGAAGCGGCGGCGGAGAGTACCCTCGTGCGCGGATGCGCGCGCGTCTCCGTCGCCCAGAAGAGGTAGTAGTACTCCCTCAGCTCCTTCGCGTCGAGCTGAGGGGGGAAGATGGCGCGCTCCTTTCGCAGCGCCGCGAGCCGCTGCGCCTCGGCTGACTTCATGCCCTTCCCCTTGTCGGCTTTCGGAGCCATGGCGGAGGTGGCGGGGGAGATCGGCGGCGTCGGTGGCACTGATGGCGATAGGGAGTGGAGCACTGCTCTCTTTCGACTTTGGGAAGAAGGGGGGGAGCAGCGGAGATTTCTGAAGATCGGAGCAGTAACCGGCGAGGAGGACGGACTGCCCCTGTTTCCCCTACTTATAAAGAGGGAGGGGGCGGACGTTTTGCCCTTCCGAATAAAGAAACCACCCACGATCTCTCCCACGACGCCGCGTTCGACGCATGCCGTTGGGGAGGGCGCGGTGGATACGGAGTAGGATTCGGTATAACCCAGGCCGCACGTGCCCATGCCCTGTTTTGGGCCTGGCCCAACAGCGCTCGGCACCGTGTGTGGCCCAGGCCCGGGGTCTCCTGTCGGTGTACTAGAGTAGGGGTACCCTAGTATCCCGAACTTGTGCACGGGCAGTTGCAGCGCCCCACGGCAAGGCTTGCCGGGTGACCGCCAAGGTCCTCCGTGGCTCCTTTGGAGCCATTCAAGAACAAAGTATTTAAGCCAAAGAGACAAGGCCCCGGCAAGAGGAGCTTGCCGGGAAGGCCAACCAAGGCATCTCAAGGAACTTGCCGCGACGCGCCATGCGTCCCGGCAAGGCCCGGCGAGCGACAAGCTTCCGGGCGCGACAGGACAGCGACCGCGGCAAGGCGCTTGCCGCGGCAAGTAACCACCCTGTACCCACGCTCCAGCACATCCGCCAACGTGTCGCCCTGGGGCTTTCCCAGGTGCGCGTGGCGAGAGGCTGTGCAGCCAGCGGTGTGCGGTGGCATGCGACGCTGACAAGATCACCATCGTGACGCACGGTGGCGTCCCTAACGGTCCTTTTCTGCACTGTTTGGGCGACACAGACGGGCATTTAATGCTTTTTGTCCCCTGCCATCAGGGTTAGGTAGGATGCACTGTACATACTAGGTGTACCAACTGCAACACTTTTTACAGTTTTACCCTTCTCTGCGTTGCCACCTGTCGGTGACCCCTTTGAGCATATAAAAGGAGGCCCATGCGCAACGTAAAGGGGGTTCGGCTCATTTCGAAGCCAGAAAAACACTTAGCTCCCTCGAGCAAGAGGACAATACAATCAAACAAGCAGCAGTAGGAGTATTATCTCTCCGGAGAGCTCTGAAGCTGGGTAAACTGCTCGTGTGCTTCGCCTCGATCCGCTCTTCGTGCGATCTCCGCCCCCGCCGAACCGAAAGGGGCTCGGTCCGCCGGTCCCATAGGTGTTCGTGGATCATGATGTCGGGGAAACTGATCCACGAACACCTATGGGACCGGCGGACCGAGCCCCTTTCGATTCGGCGGGGGGCAGAGATCGCACGAAGAGTGGATCGAGGCGAAGCACACGAGTAGTTTACCCAGCTTCGGAGCTCTCCGGAGAGATAATACTCCTACTGCTGCTTGTTTGATTGTATTCTCTTCTTGCTCGAGGGAGCTAAGTGTTTTTCTGGCTTCGAAATGAGCCGAACCCCCCCTACGTTGCGCATGGGCCTCCTTTTATATGCTCAAAGGGGTCACCGACAGGTGGCAACGTAGAGAAGGGTAAAACTATAAAAAGTGTTGCGGTTGGTACACCTACTATGTACAGTGCGTCCTACCTAAGCCTGACGGCAGGGGACAAAAGCATTAAGTGCTCGTCTGTGTCGCCCAAATAGTGCAGAAAAGGACCGTTAGGGACGCCACCGTGCGCCACGATGGTGATCTTGTCAGCGTCGCATGCCACCGCACACCGCTGGCTGCACAGCCTCTCGCCACGCGCGCCTGGGAAGGCCCCAGGGCGCCACGTTGGCGGATGTGCTGGAGCGTGGGTACAGGGTGGTTACTTGTCGCGGCAAGCGCCTTGCCGCGGTCGCTGTCCTGTCGCGCCCGGAAGCTTGTCGCTCACCGGGCCTTGCCGGGACGTGTGGCGCGTCGCGGCAAGTTCCTTGAGATGCCTTGGTTGGCCTTCTCGGCAAGCTCCCCTTGCCGGGGCCTTGTCTCCTTGGCTTAAATACTTTGTTCTTGAATGGCTCCAAAGGTGCCACGGAGGACCTTGGCGGTCGCCCGACAAGCCTTGCCGCGGGGCGCTGCAACTGCCCGTGCACAAGTTCAGGATACTAGGGTACCCCTACTCTAGTACATCGATAGGAGCCCCCGGGCCTGGGCCACACACGGTGCCGAGCGCTGTTGGGCCAGGCCCAAAACAGGGCACGGGCACGTGCGGCCTGGGTTACGCCGAATCCTACTCCGTATCCACCGCGCCCTCCCCAACGGCACGCGTCGAATGCGGCGTCGTGGGAGAGATCGTGGGTGGTTTCTTTATTTGGAAGGGCAAAACGTCCGCCCCTCCCTCTTTATAAGCAGGGGAAACAGGGGCAGTTCGTCCTCCTCGCCGGTTACTGCTCCAATCTTCAGAAATCTCCGCTGCTCCCCCCTTCTTCCCAAAGTCGAAAGAGAGCAGTGCTCCGCTCCTCATCGCCACTAGTGCCACCGACGCCGCCGATCTCCCCCGCCACCTCCGCCATGGCTCTGAAAGCCGACAAGGGGAAGGGCGTGAAGTCAGCCGAGGCGCAGCGGCTCGTGGCACTGCGAAAGGAGCGCGCCATCTTCCCCCCTCAGCTCGACGCAAAGGATCTGAGGGAGTACTACTACCTCTTCTGGGCGACGGAGACGTGCGCGCATCCGCGCACGAGGGTACTCTCCGCCGCCGCTTCGAGGCTGGCTCCGAACGGGTACCCATTCTTCGCGCTGTTCTTCTACTGCGGGCTCTGCCCGCCCTTCTCTGAATTCTTTTGCGACATCATGAACACCTACGGGTTTCGCCTCCTTGCCTTCACCCCCAATGCTGTTCTGACCATGGCAGTTTTCGCACATCTGTGCGAAAACATTGTCGGAGTCCACCCCAATGTCGCCCTCTTCCGCCACTTTTTTATCCCCCAAGTCGAGAGAGGAGAGCCCCTTGCCGGCGGGATCGCCTGGATCTCGAGGGTCGGCAAGAAGGAAGCCTATCTGGAGGGAGAGCTTCGCAACAAGTGGGAGGAGTGGAGGGCAGAGTGGTGCTGGATCATCGAGGAGAACCCGCAGCCATTCACTGCCCGGCGCCAAACCCCAATAGTACGCGGCAACGATTGGAGCAACGTGGCCCCGGAGGATGACAGGCTGAAGATTGCCGTCACCCGAATCTTGCGTCTTAGGCTTGCCGGGCTCACCGTAGGCGCCGTTGGCGCAGATTTCCTCCGCCGCCGCATCGCCCCTCTTCAGGAGAGGGGGAGACCCGCTTGGGAGTTCCAGAACTCAGCGGATATCATGAGGCTGCGCCCGGGCCTCAATTTCAACTTCACCATCTTGGAATTGGATGCGATGCTTCTGGAGCTGTTCAAGCGTGACCCTCAGCATCCTTTTATGTTGCCGCGGAATGTCGTCCCGCTATGCAACAATTCTTCGCTTGACCGCATCCGTGCAATGATGCCGCTGTGTGACTCGCATGGAATCATTCCAACGTGGCAAGAGCCCGCAGACGACGTCGTGCAGGAGTTCTTCGACAGCTTGGTCGAAGTGCCGGTCCGCACCGACGAGCAGAAGAGCCTCACCCGCGACACCACCGACGCGGAGATGCAGCGCATCGCCACTAGGCTGGAGGCGGCGGCGGCAGCAGCTGCCGCGGGTCAATTCGGATTCACCTTGGAGGAGGCGGAGGCAGCAGAGGCGGCAAGCCTTGCCGAGCGAGAAGAGCTTGTCAGCGAGGAAGAACTTGTCGGGCCTGAATCAGAGTCGAGCGAGCCCGCCGAGGGCGCGGGCGACCCTTTGCAGATCGGCTCCTCCTCCTCCCCACCTTCAGCCAGCTCGCCGCAAGCGGAGCCCCCAGCTCCATCAAGGAGGCGTCTCCGCAGGGCCGGGGACGCGGTGGGGCGGCAGACGAGCCAACAGTCGTCGCAGTGTACGACGCGCTCGACCGCGGCAAGCACTGTTGCCGCGGGAGCACCTCACGCCGCTGTGTCAACCGGAGCGGGGCCTTCCCGATCCACTGCAACTGCCCCTGCCAAGCGGACAAGGGAGCCTACTCCTCCGCTTCGCCGCACCGGAGGCGAGCCGGACTTCGATCTCTCCGCGCTCAGCTCCGACGACGAAGAAGAAGAGTAAGATCCCCTTGTTGTACTTGTAATTCTTCGATTTTTTCTGTCTTTGTCTTGTATTTGATTTGCTTTACTTCTGAACTCATTCCTTTTTAGGACTCTGGCCCAGAGAGCGGCGAAGAGAGCCAAGGCCCCGTTGATTGTCATCGAGGACGACCCTGCCACGACGGCAGAGGACATGTCCGAGACCACCTTGTCGGACCCGGCAATCATTCCTCAAAGCAGCCCCCAGCGCAGCCCTCCACGTGAGTACATAGTTTACCTCCTGCTTTCAGGCGTGCGTGGATGCTCTTTTTTTGGTGATATCTGTCTGTTGGTTCGTGTAGGAGCAGAGCAGCCCCACCAGGAGGGCCCGGAGGCCGCTCCCGAAGTGCTATCTGCTTCGACTACGCCGCCGAGGGAGAATTCCCTGGCAAGGGAGCGTTCCCCGGCAAGGGAGAACTCTCCGGCAAGGGAGAATTCTCCGGGAAGGGGCAGTTCTCCGGCAAGGGACAGAGCCAGTGATCCTCCGGCAGTGGAGACCACGACTGCAATCCCAGCATAGGTGCCCCTTTTGCCCAAAAACTTCCCTTGGGTTCTTCTTCTTCAGATTTTCTTCTTGAGCATTTTCTTGATCTTTCTCCCTTCTTCGGTTGTCAGATCCACCTGCCGCGGACCCAATGGAGACCGAGGCCACCGGCGAGGAGGACGCGCGCGGCAACAACGACAATGCCGCTGCCACCGAAGAAGAGGCCGGCGCTGATGATCCCGCCGGCGAAGAGGCCGCCAAGGCTGTCGCCGCAGAAGCTGGCGAGGAATCCGGTGATCGTACTGACGGCCCCGAGGCCGCAGGAGCGCCAGGCGCTGCACCGACCGCCGATCCCTCTGCCGCTGCCGCGGCGCCAGGCTCCGAAGAGCCCCAGCCCGGCGCCTACTTGAAGGCCGGCGATGGCGTCTTCATCAAGCTCCCCTGGGCGTCGAGCTCCAGGGCGCCGGTCGAAGGAGAAACCTTTGACGAAGAGGTGCTCGCCTCCGCTGGGCTGGCGCTTGTCGACGCGCCATGCAGCAGCAGCGACGAGCCTGAGGAGGAGCGGCTGCTGCGGAAGCTGCTGTCCCTTTACCGCGCCCGCCAAGCCAAGCTAGCATCCCGAGAGGCGCTTGTCGCGAAGGCGGGAGTGGATATTGAGAAGCACGCAGAGGAGCTCCGGGGTCTCAGGCAGGTGGCTCTCCGGTCTCTGGCGGAGGAGCGGGAGCAACTTCTCGAGGAGCGGAAAGCCTTCCTCCTCGAGAAGGCTGAAGCTGAAGAGAAGCAACGGCTTGTCGCCGAGAATCTATTTGCGCAAGAAGGAGAGTTGGCGCAGCACAAGGTGAAGCTTGACAGCCACGAGGAGGAAATTGCCGCGCGGGAGCAAGCAATTGGTGGGGCTCTCAAGGAGGCAAAGGGTGCTGCCGCAGCTGCCGAGGCCGCCAAGAAGGAGCTGGAGACAAAGGTGGCGCAGCTGGAAGCAGACCTCAGGGCGAGCGGCGAGGAGCTTGCCGTGCTCAAGCGTGAGCGTGAGAAGGATGCTGCCGCTCATGGTGAGCTGCAGGGTCTTCTCGCTGAGAGGAGCAAGGAGCTCAGCGCCGCCAAGGATTCCAATGCAGATCTCGAGCTGAAGCTGGCCACTCTGACTCAAACGCTGGACGGCGCCAAGGAGCGGGAGGTGGCCTTGTCGGAGAAGATCAAGGCCGACGAGGCGTTGCTGGCGAACGCTGCTGCCGCCCACGACGCCTTCAGGGAGACAGTGGAGCATTGGACTGAAGGTCTGGTGGATGCTGCCGCAGCCATCACCGGGGAGTTGGCGCAACTAGGGATGGAGGATTTCGGGTATCCCTCCGACGAGCATCTCCAACCCAGTGCCAAGCTCAGCCTGTTCTTCAAAGGCGTGGCGACGGCGCTCCAACGACTTCGGGAGAAGATCCCAAAGCAGCTGGCCGACGAGTCGTGCAAGATCTGCGCAGGCGCTCTCTAGAAGGTGCTGATGAAGGTGGCCTTCCGCAACCCAGGCCTCAACTTCACCAACGTCCTCAAGTTCCTGCCGCCGGATGCTGACGTGGAAGCGCTCAAGGCCCTTGTCGCACCCATTGTGGACAAGGTGAGAGGGATCAAGAGGGTTGAGGGCGATCGCGTAGACTAGGCCGCCCTTCTTTTCTTTCTCTTTGTCGCCATTGATCCCTTCCCTTGTATGTTTTTGCCCTACGCTTTTAGGGAACTTGCCGGCGCAGGCACCTTAGCCGCGAGCGCTGAGTGCGGAACATCAGCAGCCTGCTGGCGGTGCCGCTTCCAACAAGAAACCTTGTCGCAACTAGTCGCAGCTCACTTAAATTGTTGAACGGACTCGAAACAAAGTAAGGGCGCAACTAGCTACGAGTTGGTTCCTCCGCGCACAGGTTTTTCATACAAAGTACGGTCGTTCGAGGAGAATAACTTCAAAATTTAAAAACTGATCGCTCAAAGTTTGGCAACTTAGCTTTTTTGTCGTTTGCTTCCCGGCAAGGCAAAACTTCCTCGAGCGACGCTTGGTCCATACCATTATCTTCTCCTTTCCCCCCGGCAAACTTGTGTGCGAGGGAACCTTCCTCTTTGAGAAAAAGAAAGAAGAGAAAATAAAGATATGGAGCCTTATGGCTCGTTATTGCTTACCGGGGGTAGGTGCTGCACAAAGTGTAAGATAATGCATGCAAAATAAAAAAGCATGAAATTGACAAGATGTGCGGAGCACATGAGCTTTACTTATGCACGGGGTCTGCGCCCGGCTTTGTACAAAGGATTACATGCAACACCAGCAAGACTTGTACAAAAGGTGGTTGCCGGAACAAGTTCCGGCAACCGCGCCCTACGGGTAAAACTTACGAAGATGCTCAATGTTCCAGGAGTTGCTCACCGGAATGCCATCTTCGGTCTCAAGGAGGACAGCGCCAGGCCTAGTGACTCGCTTCACCCGATAAGGGCCTTCCCACTTCGGCGTCAACTTGTTGGAATTCTTGGCGGACTGAACGCGCCGAAGAACAAGGTCGCCTTCCTTGAAACTTCTGGCATTAACTTTGTGGCTATGGTAGCGGCGCAAAGCTTGCTGGTACCGAGCAGCTCGTACAATAGCCTGAAGACGGTCCTCCTCAAGGAGCGGCGCGTCATCTTGTCGCAGCTGCTCTTGCTCAAGCTCATCATAAGCGAGCACTCGAGGTGACCCGTATACGAGTTCCGTGGGGAGAACTGCCTCTGCTCCATAGACTAGAGCGAAAGGTGTCTGGCCAGTGGTTCGATTTGGCGTCGTCCTGATCGACCAAAGAACCACCGGCAGCTCCTCGATCCAGTTCTTTCTGCACTTGCGCAGCCTGTCGAAAGTTCTGGTCTTGAGCCCGCGCAGCACTTCAGCATTTGCCCTCTCCGCTTGACCGTTGCTTCTCGGATGAGCAACAGAAGCGAAGCAGATCTTGGCGCCAAGATCTTGGACGTATTGCATGAAGGTGCGGCTCATAAATTGCGTGCCATTGTCGGTGATGATCCTGTTAGGGATCCCGAAACGACAAACAATTGACCTGAAGAACTTGACTGCTGATTGTGCTGTCACCTTCCTCACTGCTTCCACTTCCGGCCACTTTGTGAACTTGTCGATTGCAACGTACAAGTACTCAAAGCCCCCGACGGCTCGGGGAAAGGGGCCGAGGATGTCGAGCCCCCAGACCAAAAATGGCCAGGATAAAGGGATCGTCTGGAGAGCTTGAGCTGGCTGGTGTATCTGCTTGGAATGGAACTGGCACGCTTCACACTTGGTTACTTGTGCAGTTGCATCCTGGAGGGCTATCGGCCAAAAAAAACCTTGCCGGAACGCTTTGCCGGCAAGTGCTCTTGCGCCGATGTGATGACCACATATGCCTCCATGTATCTCTGCCAACAGCTTTTGTCCGTCTTCCCGACGAATACACTTCAATTTCACACCGTTGAGTCTTCTTCTGTATAGTGTCCTGTCAACAAACTGGTACATACTTGACTGCCGGGCTACTATTTCTGCTTCTTCTTGCTCTTCGGGAAGTTCTCGTGTCTGAAGGAAATGGACAATCTGCTGTGCCCATGCTGGAGCTTGCGGCTCGACAGCAAGGACCAAAGGCACATCTGCTGCTGTGGGAACATCCCTTTCTACGGCAAGAACTTGTGGTTCTGCCGGAGCTTGATGTTCCCCGGCAAGCTTGCCGGGGCAAAACTTGTCGGGAGCGTCTGCTTCAACGGTACAAACCCTAGGGCTCGTCGGAGCAGACTGCTCCTCAGCATCCTTGGCGTTGAGCTTGAGGACTTTCTTAACGGCGGCCTCGGGGAGCTCTGCCGGAAAGTAGTCACCAGAAATCAACTTTCTCTTCTTGCTCTGTCCAGTTGATGGCGTTACAGACGGTTGAGTCAGCTTGAGCACAAAGATCCCTGGTTCCACAGGTAACTTAAGTGCGGCGCACTTTGACAGGCCATTGGCAATGTCGTTCTGAGCTCTTGGAACATGTTCCATCTGCAGGCCGTCAAAGTGCTCTTCTAGCTTTCTCACTTCATCAACGTAAGCTTCCATCAATGGGCTCTGATAACTTTTGTTCCCTTGGCGGACAACAAGCTGTGAGTCACCCCTGACAATGAGCTTCTTGATCCCAAGGTCTGCCGCGATTCTGAGACCGGCAAGCAATCCTTCATACTCTGCAGTATTGTTCGTTGCTTGCTCCTTGGGAAAGTGCATCTGGACTACGTACTTGAGGTACTCGCCGGTGGGTGCGACAAGTAGCATGCCCGCACCGGTGCCTTGCAGCGAGAAGGCACCATCAAAGTACATCAGCCACTCTTTGCTTGCTTCCTTGACGGGGATGCTCGTTTCTGGAATTTCTTCATCTGGTGTTGGCGTCCACTCTGCTATGAACTCTGCCAGTGCTCTGCTTTGGATAGTTGAAGTGCTCTCGAACTTGAGGCCAAAGCTTGACAGTTCCAGTGCCCACTCAACAATCCTGCCTGTTGCTTCTGGATTTTGCAGTATCCTCTTCAACGGAAAGCGAGTGACAACTGTGATCTCATGTGCTTGGAAGTAATGGCGCAACTTTCTCGAGGCCATGAGAAGGCCGAAAAGCAATTTCTACACACCGGAGTACCTTGACCTAGCCCCCTGCAGAAGGGAACTGACAAAGTAAACTGGGCGCTGCACCATTTTCTTCTGCATCTCCTCATGCGCCTGCGCAGATCCATCCTTGTCGGGACCAGAGCTTGCCGGTGAAGTCCCTTGCTTGTCGCTGGATGTACTTGCCGTGGTTGCTGGCTCATCGTCCGCCTCCCTCTCTGCTACTAACGCAGCACTAACCACTTGATTGGTTGCCGCTATATACAGCAGCAACTTCTCTTGTGGCTTAGGTGCGACAAGTG
The DNA here is from genome assembly GCF_002162155.2 of Triticum dicoccoides. NCBI lineage: Eukaryota > Viridiplantae > Streptophyta > Magnoliopsida > Poales > Poaceae > Triticum > Triticum dicoccoides. The sequence continues at coordinate 15,113,279 of NC_041385.1, forward strand.
TTGGAGTGGAGGACAGGTATCTCTTCAAGTCCTGCAGCGCAGCCTCCGCTTCTGGAGTCCATTTCATTGGACCTGCCTTTTTCAATATTTTGAAAAATGGCAGGGCGCGCTCAGCAGACCTAGAAATAAACCTGCTGAGAGCAGCCACGCAACCGGCAAGTCTTCGTACATCCTTGACGCTCTTTGGTGCTTCAATCTGCTCAATGGCCTTGATCTTGTCAGGGTTGGCCTCAATTCCCCGCTGAGACACGAAGAACCCGAGAAGCTTGCCGGAGGGGACTCCAAACACACACTTCTCGGGGTTAAGCTTGAGGTTGATCTTGCGCAGATTTGTAAAGGTTTCGTCTAAATCTTGGATCAGAGTTGCCTTGTCCCTGCTCTTGACCACTATGTCATCCATGTAGGCTTCCACATTTCTGTGCATTTGCGGCTCAAAAGCGTGATGGACAACCCTTGCAAATGTTGAACCAGCATTCTTTAAACCGAAAGGCATCCGTACGAAACAGTATGTGCCACATGGAGTGATGAATGCGGTCTTCTCCTCATCCTCTTCTGCCATGAAGATCTGATGATATCCTGAGTATGCGTCAAGAAATGAAAGCAAGTCACATCCGGCCGTGGAGTCAACAATCTGGTCAATGCGCGGCAAGGGAAATGGGTCTTTGGGGCAAGCTTTATTAACATCGGTAAAGTCGATACAAAGCCTCCATTTCACGTTTGCCTTGCGCACGACTACAGGATTGGCCAACCACGTGGGATGAAGCACTCCTCTAACAAGACCTGCTGCTTCCAACTTCTTGATTTCTTCTGGAATGAATTCTTGGCGCTCCACTGCCTGTTTCCTGACTTCCTGCTTGACGGGCCGCGCATGAGGACAGACAGTAAGGTGGTGCTCAATTACTTTCCTGGGAACACCGGGGATGTCAGACGGCTGCCATGCAAACACGTCGACATTCGCCCGCAGGAAAGCAATGAGCGCGCTTTCCTATTTAGGGTCGAGAGTGGCACTGATGGTGAAGGTACCACCAGTGCCGTCCTCCTTGGCGGACACCTTCTTGGTCTCTGGTGGAGCCACCCTTGTCTTCTTACACTTGCCGGTGGAGCTCGATGGTGCGTCCTCGACGGTAGTTCAGCACTCCGAAGAGGTGCGCTTGCCGGAGTGGGCATCAGAACCCTTGCCGGACTTGGTCTTCTTCTTCCCCCCGGGAGCTTCAGCGGCAAGTGATCTGTGATCTGTCACGGCTACTGCTTCCCGGTAGATCTTGCCGGCGCAGATAAGGGCATCCTTTTTGTCGCCAGGGATAGAGATGACACTTATCGGGCCTGGCATCTTCATTACGTTGTATGCATAGTGAGAGGCCGCCATGAACTTGGCGAGTGCTGGACGACCAAGTATCCCATTGTAAGGCAATGGAAAATCAGCAACGTCAAAAGTGACCCTCTCAGTCCTGAAGTTTAATTCGCTGCCAAATGTTACCGGCAACGTGATCTTTCCCTTCGGCTTGCTCCTTCCCGGATTGATTCCTTGGAATGTGCCGGATTCTTCGAGCTCGCCGTCAGGGATCTGGAGTTTCTGGAGTACCGTGGAGGAGATCAGGTTCAAGCCGGCCCCCCCGTCAACTAGCATCTTAGTGACTTTGAGGTTGCGGATAGTTGGTGAAACCAACATCGGCAGGCACCCGACCGCAGTTATGCGATCAGGGTGGTCCTCAATATCAAAGATGATAGGCGTGCTGGACCATTTCAGAGGCTTGCGTGACTTGATGGGTGGTTCTGCCGCATTGACTTCCCGCACCCACTGTTTGAGTTGGCGGTGTGAAGTATGCAGAGAAGCACCGCCGTCAACGCACAGGACCTCTGTGGCTTTCTGGAACTCCTGCTCATCGGCCTCGTCATCATCCATATCTTCATCGTCGTCGTCATCTTCATCCTTGCCGCGGCCGCGAGGAGGTCTGTCTCCTTGCCGCAGCTTGGCCTTGCCGCGGCGTCCTCCTCGGCCGGGGCATTTCTTGCCGGATCCTCCAGCACCTTCCTGGCCCCTCTCCTTGTCGCGCCGCTCGTACTCAGCCTTTTGCTGCTCGACAAACTGCTCGACCTTCTTGCAGCTCTGGAGGTCATGGCCCTTGGTGCGATGGATCTTGCAGTACTGTTTGTTGGTGCCGTCCTGCTTGTCGGCGACCGCCACAGCCTGGTGGTTGGTGCCTGCGGCAACCTGCTTGCCGGAGCCACCAGCTTTGGCTTGCTTGCCGGACTGCTCAAGGACTAGCACATCTTTGCCTTTCTTCTTCCTGTTATTCCGCCGCCGGTTATTCTTCGCCGGGGCGGCTTCCTCGCTATCAGATCCTCCTGCTCCTGTGTCCTCTCCGGGGAGTTTCCTCCCTTCCTCAGCACACGCGCACTTGTCGGCCAGGGCATATAGCTCACTGACGTCTCTGATTTTGCACATCGCCATCTCCTCCCGCATCCTGTGGTTTCGCACGTTCTGATGGAACGCGCTAATCACCACGGCAGGGTGGACATCTGGGATGTTATGCTGTACGCGGCTGAATCTCTGAATGTACTTGCGCAGGGGCTCTCCTTCCTTCTGGGCGAGCAGATGAAGATCGCTCTCTTGGCCGTGAGGCTTGTGGCCGCCTGTGAAGGCGCCGACAAACTGATGGCACAGATCAGCCCAGGAGGATATGGAGTTGTCCGGCAAGTGCATGAGCCAGGATCCGACATTGGGCTTGAGCACCAGCGGGAAGTAGTTGGCAAGGATCTTGTCGTCCCGCCCCCCAGCAGCTTGCACCGCGATGGTGTAGATGCTGAGGAACTCCGACGGATGCGACTTGCCGTCGTACTTCTCTGGTACATCTGGCTTGAAATTCTTCGTGCTGGGCCACTGGACTTGCCGCAGCTCATGAGTGAACGCAGGGCAACCTACCACGTACGGCAAGTCGCTTGGTTCCCCTGGCACATGCATGTCAACAGAGGGCCCAGCGCGCTTGTCGGATCGACGTCGCGCTTCTCTTCGGCGCTCGATGCGAGTACGAGCGTCTTCTTGCTATCGTTCGTGAAGAACTTGGCGCTGATCGCGACGAGCTCGTGGATCTGATGACGCGGTGGAGTCGCTGTCGAGGCGGATCCGACGAGTCGGCGATCTTGGCCTTCGGGGTGGAGAGTGCATGGTGGTTGCACCCCCACCAGTTTTTTCGCCACCGGCTCGTGCCTGGCGGTCCTGCCACGGCAGCGGTGTACTCGGCTTCCGCGGAGTGTCACCGTTGGCGAAGCCGATGAGACTCTGAATGGTGGCCCTCCATTGGTCGATCTTGTCTTCCGCTGGAGGGTAATCCAGGAGCAGCTGAGCTCGCGCCAAAGCTTCTGCTGGAGTGGTGGGCGGCAGTGGCGAACGGTGCGAGGAGCGGGATATGCTCTGACTTCTAACTATGTTAGAAGGAGCAGTATCCCGTCCGGGCGACCGTGCCTCGCTCGGGCCAACATGTTGGCATGCATGCTGGTCTTGAGCACCCCGAGCTCCACCAGCTTGACCTTGTTCCAACAAACGCATGGTACTGCGAATACCATGACGTTGTCGGTCCTGCGCCTCCTGAGATGGGCGCGGTACATGTATGGACGCCGAGGTCTGCGCAGCCTTGTCCTTGGACCTGGCAGCATCATGAGCTTCCTCGTCGGTGTCCATTCTTCCGCCGGCGTCCACCCCACCACCCGCTTGCTCCGGTGGTGGTGGAAGTGACGTGGACGGAGCAGCTGCCGCCGAAGTTTTCTTCTTCGGTGGCATATCGATGAAGAAAATGAAGATCTGGCTCGTGTGAACGCCGGATCAGGTTCACACAATCTCGACGCCCCTACCTGGCGCGCCAAAGATGTCGGGGAAACTGATCCACGAACACCTATGGGACCGGCGGACCGAGCCCCTTTTGGTTCGGCGGGGGGCGGAGATCGCACGAAGAGCGGATCGAGGCGAAGCACACGAGCAGTTTACCCAGCTTCGGAGCTCTCCGGAGAGATAATACTCCTACTGCTGCTTGTTTGATTGTATTCTCTTCTTGCTCGAGGGAGCTAAGTATTTTTCTGGCTTCGAAATGAGCCGAACCCCCCCTACGTTGCGCATGGGCCTCCTTTTATATGCTCAAAGGGGTCACCGACAGGTGGCAACGCAGAGAAGGGTAAAACTGTAAAAAGTGTTGCGGTTGGTACACCTACTATGTACAGTGCGTCCTACCTAACCCTGACGGCACGGGACAAAAGCATTAAATGCCCGTCTGTGTCGCCCAAACAGTGTAGAAAAGGACCGTTAGGGACGCCACCGTGCGCCATGATGGTGATCTTGCACCACGCGCGCCTGGGAAGGCCCCAGGGCGACATGTTGGTGGATGTGCTGGAGCGTGGGTACAGGGTGGTTACTTGCCGTGGCAAGCGCCTTGCCGCGGTCGCTGTCCTGTCGCGCCCGGAAGCTTGTCGCTCGCCGGGCCTTGCCAGGACACGTGGCGCATCGCGGCAAGTTCCTTGAGATGCCTTGGTTGGCCTTCCCGGCCTTGTCTCCTTGTCTTAAATACTTTGTTCTTGAATGGCTCCAAAGGAGCCACGGAGGACCTTGGCGATCGCCCGACAAGCCTTGCCGCGGGGCGCTGCAACTGCCCGTGCACAAGTTCGGGATACTAGGGTACCCCTACTCTAGTACACCGACATAGGGCTACCCCAAAGGGTTTTGGAATACTTGGGAATTTATAGTGCAAAGAGAGGGTGCGGGAGGCCACCGAGGTGGGTACAACCCACCTGGGCGCGCTAGGGGGCCCTGGTGATACGTCCATTTTTCATCATGCTTTTATACCGATATTTATTGCATTATGGACTGTTATTGCACGTTATGTCATAATACTTATGGCTATTCTCTCTTATTTTACAAGGTTCACATGAAGACGGAGAATGCGGACAGCTGGGATTATGGGCTAGAAAAGGGGCAAATATTGGAGACCTATTCTGCACAGCTCCAAAATTCCTGAAACTCCACGAAAGTCGTTTTGGGAATTAATAAAAAATATTCAGCGGAAGAAATACCTGAGGGGGGCCACCCACCACCCATGAGGGTGGGGGCGCGCCCTACCCCCTGGGCGAGCCCCCCTGCCTCGTGGGCCACCTGACAGCCCTCCGGTGCCCATCTTCTGCTATATGATGTCTTTTACCCTGGAAAAAATTGCAAGCAAGCTTACGGGACGAAATCCGCCACCACGAGGCGGAACCTTGGCGGAACCAATCTAGAACTCCGGCGGAGCTGTTCTACCGGGGAAACTTCTCTCCGGGAGGGGGAAATCATCACCATCGTCATCACCAACAATCCTCTCATCGGGAGGGGGTCAATCTCCATCAACATCTTCACCAGCACCATCTCCTCTCAAACCCTAGTTCATCTCTTGTATCCAATCTTTGTACCAAAACCTCATATTGGTACCTGTGGGTTGCTAGTAGTGTTGATTACTCCTTGTAGTTGATGTTAGTTGGCTTATTTGGTGGAAGATCATATGTTTAGATCCTTAATGCATATCAATACCCCTCTTATTATGAACATGAATATGATTTGTGAGTAGTACGTTTGTTCCTGAGGACATGGGAGAAGTCTTGCTATAAGTAGTCATGTTAATTTGGTATTCGTTCGATATTTTGATGAGATGTATGTTGTCTATCCTCTAGTGGTGTTATGTGAACGTTGACTGCATGACACTTCACCATTGTTTGGGCCTATAGGAAGGCATTGGGAAGTAATAAGTAGATGATGGGTTGCTAGAGTGACAGAAGCTTAAACCCTAGTTTATGCGTTGCTTTGTAAGGGGCTGATTTGCATCCATATGTTTCATGCTATGGTTAGGTTTACCTTAATACTTCTTTTATAGTTGTGGATGCTTGCAATAGGGGTTAATCATAGGTGGGATGCTTGTCCAAGAAAGGGTAGTACCCAAGCACCGGTCCACCCACATATCAAATTATCAAAGTAACGAACACGAATCATATGAGCATGATGAAAACTAGTTTGACGATAATTCCCATGTGTCCTCGGGAGCACTTTTCTCATATAACAACTTGTCCAGGCCTGTCCTTTGCTATAAAAAGGATTGGGCCACCTTGCTGCACCTTATTTACTTTCATTGCTTGTTACCCGTTACAAATTATCTTATCACAAAACTATCTGTTACCTACAATTCCAGTGCTTGCAGAGAATACCTTACTGAAAACCGCTTGTCATTTCCTTCTGCTCCTCGTTGGGTTCGACACTCTTAATTATAGAAAGGACTATGATAGATCCCCTACACTTGTGGGTCATCACCTAGCCCGCCCTGGTGGGTTGTGCCCCCCTCGGAGCACCCCCCATGTGCAGCTCAGGCCCATTGGGTTCCTTCAGGTCCATAAAAAATATCCAAAAAGTTAAGCGGTGTTTGGACTCCGTTTGATATTGATTTCCTGTGATGTAAAAACAAGCAAAAAAACAGCAACTGGCACTGGGTCAATAAGTTAGTCCCAAAAAATGATATAAAGTTGCTATGAAATGATTGTAAAACACCCAAGAATGATAAAGTAACAACATGAATACTTCATAAATTATAGATACATTGGATACGTATCAATGTTCACCATTGATGACTATGCCATCTCACATGATGATCGGACATGGTTTAGTTTATTTGGATCACGTATCATTTAGATGACTTGTTGGATGTCTATCTAAGTGGGAGTTCTTAAGTAATTTGATTAACTGAACTTAATTTGTCATGTACTTAGTCCTGATAGTATTTGCAAATTATGTTGTAGATCAAAGCTCGCATTGTAGCTCCCCTATGTTTTTTGATATGTTCCTAGAGAAAACTAAGTTGAAAGATGATAGTAGCAATAATGCAGACTGGGTCCATGATCTGAGGATTCTCCTCATTGCTGCACAGAAGAATTATGTTCTTGATGCACCGCTAGGTGACAGACCTATTGCAGGAGCAGATGTAGACGTTATGAACGTTTGGCAAGCTCGATATGATGACTAATTGATAGTTTAGTGCACCATGCTTTACGGCTTAGAATCGGGGCTTCAAAGACGTTTTGAACGCCACGGAGCATATGAGATGTTCCAAGAGCTGAAATTGGAATTTCAGACTCATGCCCGTGTCGAGAGGTATGAGACCTCTGACAAATACTTTGCCTACAAGATGGAGGAGAATAGCTCAGCTAGTGAGCATGTTCTCAGCATGTTTGGGCACTACAATCGCTTGAATCAAGTGGGAGTTAATCTTCCAGATAAGATAGTGATTGACAGAGTTCTCTAATCACTATCACCAAGCTAATAGAACCTCGTGATGAACGATAATATGCAAGGGATGACAAAAACAATTCCTGAGCTTTTCACGATGCTGAAATCGGCGAAGGAAGATATCAAGAAAGAGCATCAAGTGTTGATGGTTAACAAGACCACTAGTTTCAAGAAAACGGCAAGTGAAACTGAGTGCTTCTACTACAAAGGAAATGGACACTAGAAGCGGAACTACCCCAAATATTTGGCAGATAAGAAGGATGGCCAAGTGGACAAAGGTATATTTGATATACATGCTATTTATGTGTACCTTACTAGTGCTCGCAGTAGCCCCTGGGTATTTGATGCATGTTCGGTTGCTAAGATTAGTAACTTGAAACAGGAGTTACAGAACAAATGGAGACTAGTTGAGGGTGAAGTGACGATGTGTGTTGGAAGTGGTTCCAAGATTGATATGATCATCATCGCACACTCCCTATACTTTTGGGATTAGTGTTGAACCTAAATAAATGTTATTTGGTGTTTTTGTTGAGAATGAAAAAGATAGGATCGTGTTTATTGCAATACTGTTATTCATTTAAGACAGAGAATAAAAATTATTTCGTTTACATGAATAAAACCTTCTATGGTCATACACCCAATGTTAATGGTTTATTGAATCTTGATCGTAGTGATACACATATTCATAATATTGATGCCAAAAGATGCAAAGTTGATAATGATAGTGCAACATACTTGTAGCACTGTCGTTTAGGTCATATTGGTGTAAAGCGCATGAAGAAACTCCATACTGATGGGCTTTTGGAATCACTTGATTATGAATCATTTGATACTTGTGAACCATGCCTCATAGGAAAGATGACTAAAACTCCGTTCTCCGGAAAAATGGAGTGAGCCAATGACTTATTGGAAATAATAATACCGATGTATGCAGTCCGATGAGTGTTGAGGCACGCGGTGGGTATCATTATTTTCTGACCTTCACAAATGATTTGAGCAGATATGGGTACATCTACTTAATGAAACACAAGTCTGAAACATTTGAAAGGTTCAAAGAATTTCATAGTGAAGTGGAGAATCATCGTAACAAGAAAATAAAAGTTTCTACGATCTGATCGCAGAACCAAATATTTGAGCTACGAGTTTGGACTTCATTAAACAATGTGGAATTGTTTCACAACTCACGCCACCTGGACCACCACAGCGTAATGGTGTGTCCGATTGCACTACTAGGGAAAAGCCTATACATAGGATCTTACTAGTAGCGAGTTTTAAAATAGGGCGCTGCTGCAATTTATCAGTAGCGCGCTCCACAAGAGCACGCTGCTGAAAGAAAACTAGCAGTAGCGCGCCACCTCTAAGACACGCTACTGCTATAATTCCAATGGCCCCGCCACGGAGCTAGTTATAGCAGCAGCGCGTTAAATAGAAGGGCACTACTGCTAGGTTGTTTAGTAGTAGCGCCTTTACGTCCACCGCGCTACTGCTAAACCTAGCTACCACACCACCCGCTCTCCTCCCTATCCTATCCACACTCACTCGATCTCCCCCTCAACCCCCGCGCCGGTCCTCCCCATCGGCCGCCGTCGCCTACCCCTCCTCCCTCTGCGCCGCCGTCAACCCCCCCGCGCCGGTC
>NC_041385.1:15122463-15125493 GCF_002162155.2 Triticum dicoccoides
CCCTCCTCCCTCTGCATCGCCGTTAACCCCCCCGCGCCGGTCCTCCCCCGTCGGCTGCTGTAGCCTACCCCTCCTCCCTCTGTGCCGCCGTCACCTCCTCCTCCTCACTGGACTCGGTACCGTGCTCCTCCTCCGTCCTCCCTGGACTCACAGCCGGCCGTCCCCTCCTCGCTCCACCCTTCCTCCTCCGTCCCACTCTCTCCTCCCTCCTCCAGTCGCCCCTCCTTCTCCCTCCTCACTCCTCCATCCACAACCCCTCCTCCCTACTACATTTTGATTTAGTAGGCTAGGTCATATGCAACATTTTGATTTAGTTCATATGATTTAGTTGATTTAGTAGGCTAGTTGATTTAGAACATTTTGATTTTGTTGATTTAGTAGGAAAGTTGATCTAGTAGGCTAGTTGATTTAGTTGATTTATAGAACATTTTGATTTATTTGATTTAGTATGCAAGTTGATTTAATAGGCTAGTTGAATTAGTTGATTTATAAAACATTTGGCACCACCTAGCTGTTAAAAAATAAGTGAAGAGGAACCAAAAAAATCACATGCTACTGTTTTTCTTGCGTGAAGTGGATCGTTAATCCTTTGCTCATATTGCTTTAGGAAAATGGCTCCACCACCACCACCACCATGTCCATTGTGCAAGTCAAGGTGCGCCAGCAGCCTTGCAACTAGCAAGCTGTTCGACATCCACTTCCAGCCGAGTTTTTGTCATGCGGCGGTAAGAAATTATATGAAATGTAACAACTATTTTATTTTTAGTGTTGGCATTACTGCATTGTGTCATTTTGCTTTTTTACACAGATCGTCCCATGCAATGTGAGGTTGAAATTCAACAAGCTGACAGGAGACACTGTGACATTTGAGGCTCCTGGGGGGGGATACACTATGGAGGTCGAGAAAGGACGCAATATTTTGCAAATTGGCGGAGATGGATGGGCCCGTTTCCTTTCCCACATGTGTCTTACTGGCGGTGAGTTGATCAGCTTCTCCTTCAGAGCAGAAAGACCCAAGCTGGCTGTCATTTATATCAACCTGGTGGAAGATGATGAAGATGATGAAGATGATGAAGATCACAAAGATGATGAAGATAATGAGGACCCACTCGATGAAGATGATGAGGACCCACTTCATGAAGCCATCGTAGCTCAAAGAACGAGGCTGAGCGAGGAGGAGGTGTGCAACCTATGGGACATAATGCCGCCACATGCTGACTTTGTTGGGGTGCCATTCGTGACCCGTCTGACAAGTACCATGGTCGATCGACATGATATGGTATGTTATACTTACAAATGCAAATTATCCGATGATATGCTTAGTGTAGAGTCCAATGATATGTTGTGTGGAATCTAGTCGATGATATGCTTATTAGTGTAGAATCTAAGGAACTATTAATAGTGTAGATAATCCATATATACTTATTTGCAAGAGTATGTGCGAGGCTATTTATTAATTGATATGTTTTTTCTTTTTCAGAAATTGGCAAAGAGCCAATCTGTGAGTTATGGTATCGAGCCTAATGAAGAAGGCTTAGTTGGACTATGCCTTACCGCAAGGGGCTCCGTCACAATCTATAATTACCGCGTGGACACGGACGGTCGCACACACTTAAACTTGGTTGTGTGGAAGAGATTCCTCGATGGAAAGAATCTTCGTGTTGGACAGGCCATCCTAATTACTATCAGGAACACCAACCGCCCAGGCTTGAGGATGATGATCGTCTTCGATATCATCTAGAACTACATATGTTTGTGTGGCTATATCATCTAGAACTACATATGATGATCGTAGTCGATATCATCTAGAACTACATATGATGATCGTCGTCGATATCATCTAGAACTATATATGATGATCATGGTCGTTATCACCAAGTACTGCTTGAGGATGCATGTTGACTATATATGAAATTTTTATCTAGTACTCCCTTCGTTCCAAATTACTCATCGTGGTTTGAACCACGACGAGTAATTTGGAACGGAGGGAGTACTACCTAGTAGCTATAATATTTTATGAAATTGATATCTAGTAGTATCTAGTATCTTGACCGAAACCACCGAAACAAACAGGGTAACCTGGGAAAATGATGAAAGATATAGCAGTAGCGACGGGCTCGGAAACCGCTACAGTGTCACGACCAGTTTTTCAATAAAATACTTATTGAGAAATCGATCTTTTGATTCCAGTATAGGAAGAGTTATCCTTACTGGTAGACAAATACTTGAATACAGAAGGCCAGTAGCATCAAATATATTAAAGGGTTGAGCTAAGGTTGCTTAACAATTTATTACAAACACGCCAATATTGTACATAAGGGCGGTTATGACACAGGGGTGTGGTGACATGCTACTGACTCGAGATAAAAGTGGTGGTGGATAACATGACTCCTAAATTGGCAGCTCATCGAGCGTCGAGGTGAGGCTCGGTGAATTTATTTGGGGTAGCGGAAGCGGATATAATACAGTTACCAAATCTAGGGTCACACGGGACTGACTGGGACTCCTCTAGGCGTCGGACTCGCTATCGAACTCTTCATCCATGAGATAGCCTTCATCAACATCTGACCAAATCAACAAGCCAGGTCAGTACTTTGAAAGTACTCGCAAGACAGTTCGGACATAAGATATAACAAATGCATGCATGAATGCGTCATGAGCAAAATAACAATGCTCATTCAAATAATAAATATTTGAACAACATGATAAGTAAAAAGGAAGTCGGGCGGTAGTCCTCCCGAAATCCCCAACAAACAACTGAAGACCGATCGGGTGTCTGGAGCGACGCCTCGAAAGGTAAACAAATAAATAATCATGCCGCAGTCGGGCGTCTAAGCGACACCACATAAAGGGCTTATATTGAAAAGTAAATGACAAGCGTGCCACAGTCGGACGTCTGAGCGACATCGCAGAAAGGGCTTATATCGAAAGTAAATAACAAGTGTGCCACAGTCGGACGTCTGAGCGACATCGCAGAAAGGGCTTAAATCAAAACTAAATAACAAGTGTGCCACAGTCGGACGTCTGAGC
>NC_041385.1:15125777-15147386 GCF_002162155.2 Triticum dicoccoides
GCAGAAAGGGCTTATATCCAAAGTAAATAACAAGTGTGCCACAGTCAGACGTCTGAGCGACATCGCAGAAAGGGCTTATATCAAAAGTAAATAACAAGTGCACCACAGTCGGACGTCTGAGCGACATCGCAGAAAGGGCTTATATCAAAAGTAAATAACAAGTGCACCATAGTCGGACGTCTGAGCGACATTGCAGAAAGGGCGTATATTTCATTATTCACATCTGATAAATTCACGAAGATATAATACTCATAGGAAATATTCAACACATAATAATAAACGGGTTAATCCATCCGCGGGAATAAACTTTTAACCGGACTTAACACTCATGTGGTTCACCGGAGTTTTGTCACTGAGACTGACATTTTGACAAGACAAGATGAACATAGTACTTGGACATGTACAAGATGATTCAAAGGATTTTTGACTCTGCAGAGTTTGTACTAATTACCCACAGTCAACGGATTTCCGTAGTCATGAAGGACTAGTTCCATTTACGGTATTTCGGTAGAAACACATCTAACTAGTACACACCCAATTCCACCTCATGATGCCAGGAATCACCCTAGACAACGTTCAAGAAAAACCTTGAGACGGGGAGATCACAACCTCGAATAGCATGGGATCAAATTTATATACGCGCGCTCTAAGGGGTGCCCCCCTCTCGGTCCCAACCGGAAACACCCATGCCCCCTGACCGGATGACTGGCTTTAATCCAGGGCCATGGAATCCTCATCATGGCCTCTCTATTTGGTGTGTACCAGGAAAGAGGTTTGCAACTTACTAAGCCATATCCCTTGCGGAAAACATGTGGTAGTACAGGAAGGGAAAACGGATGGAAACGTGACTTGATTCACGTTGACACTGAAGTCAAATAGTCTGGCATAAGACTGGCATGCTACAACACTGCCATCTTACCCATTCTCAGGCCATCACATGACCATGCAAACTTATATCCAACAACATATGGATTTTCGAACTCACTTGCCTCAACTTTGCATGTGTTATAACACTCATCGAAATGCTCATAAACATGCCATGCAATTACTTAATGCAAACATGCCACGAACACTCATCATATCAAAAGTTCAAACATGCTTGCCTGGTTCGGAGTAGTCGGAGTCTAGCTTGGCGAAATTCGCGGTTCCGTCTACTCCTCCGGTATCTATGGTATAAGAAAATATGTACTTATCGTAAATACTGTGAGTGCACAAAAAAGTGTTCCAAATATTTTTCAAATAAATATGACAAACAACTAGACAGAAAAATAAAGATGACAGAAAAAGAATCAATCAAAAATCAGTTTATGTTTAAAAGTTATAAAGGTTTTAAATCCAGGGACTCATCTGTAATGAAACAGAAAGTTTCCAGGGGCCAACTTATAAAAACAGAAAATGGTTCGAGAAGGAGAAATCGCTGACGAGGGGTCCCACCCGTCAGGTTTGAAATTTCAAAGGGGGAGGAACAGAGCTCGTCGGCGCCCGAGAGTTGCGGTGGTCGCCGCCGGCGATCCACGGCGAGTTGGGAGGATCGGAGAGTACCTACGTGCTCAGGGTGTCCTTCCGCATCGGTGGGTGGTGGTGGTGGTCGTCGGCGAGCACCACGTCGACGGCGGTCCTTGCTCCGGCGGATGGCGGCTCGGGTGGAGTTGGATCTCGTCGGGGAGGGCTGCGGAGGTCAAATTGAAGCCGGGGTTAGATCACTGGGTTCCCGAGGAGACTACTGACGAGGTTAGGGCGGCGAGGGTGGCCTCACCGGAGTGGATCGAGCTGGTGGCCGAGGCGGATCGGGGCGGCCGAAGTTGGGGGAGGAGACCTCCTCGAGGTCCTCCTAGTTGCTTGGCGGGGTACTGGTGGGGTGCAGTGGTGGTGCGTGCTCGAGAACAAGCTCGGGACTCCATTTTATAGGTGATCCGAGGCGGTGGCCGAGAACGGGGATCTCCGACGATGGTTACGGCGGCGTAGTGCTTGGTCAGGGAGATTAGGAGGTTGATCATCGACGTGGAGGTCCACGGGCTCCGTTTAGCTTCTAACCTTGGCTGGATTGGGCGTGCTGGGTGGTTTCGACAGAATGGGGCGGCGCGGGCCCGTCGGCGGCAGAGGGCGCGCCCTATGCTTGCCGGGCCACGACGATGGTGCTGCGGTGTGTGCTGGCATGCATGAGGCCACGCGGAGGGCTAGGGAGCGTTGGGCGGCGTAGAACGGCGTAGCGAGCCGGTGCTGGCTCCTTTGGCCGCCACGGGTGGCTCTGCCACCTCAGAAGCTGCCGGCGTCGGTGATGCTCGCCGCCACCGACACCTGCGTCCGTCCAAGAGCGCGTGCGGTGCTCTGACCTGGGAGAAGGGGCCGTGCGCAATGCGCCAGTGTGCACGGGTGATCGGTGACAAGTCACTGACGAAAACGACACTGAAGATAACTCTGAAACTCTGAGCTTTTACTAAAAGTGTACAGGAACAGTGCCGGCCAAGTGTTTGATGAAATGATTCGAGCATGAGAAAAATTTATCTAGGGCTGATCTTTGGTGTAATGGTCTCTCAAAGCACCTGGGGGTTGCCTGAATTTTTGTGAAATTTTTGGAGAAAGGAAAATATGAATTTCACCAAAAATGATGAATCTGGTCCAAACTTGCAGAGGTTGAAACTTGAAATTTTTGAAAAGAGGAAGAGTGGATCTTGGTGGTTCTAGGTTGGGGGTGCTAGGGACTATCCAGAGGAGTTGGTTTGAGATCAAAACTCAAAGGAAATCAGGTACTTCCTTTGTAAATCATCTAGGCTTAGAATAATGGACAGAATTGTTTTGGGGAGTAAAATAAATGGATTAAAATCCAAAAATGGATTGAACTTGTTGGGACAGAAAGTTTTGGTTGCCCCAAAGTGTAGGGAGGGGTTTTGGGAGGATTTACCACATGAGGCATGGTAAAGATCATGGATGGTTTCAGAACAAAAGAAGCCCCAAAACCCCATAGGGTTTCTTTTTAAATAGAAATTAAATTCCAAAAATTTATTTGAGGTGGTAAAAGTCAGAAGGAAGGTTTTTGAATAACCAAACACCAGGGTTGCAGAAGATACAAAAAAAACAAAGTCCTTGCCAAGGGGAAAAGTTTTGAGAGAGAGAGGTCTTTGGAAGGATCTAAATGACCTTCTTCAAACCAAGCAAGGTTTTTTTTGTTGCAAAATAAATAAAAAAATTTGGAGTGTCACATACAGCTAACAAATAGTAGCGCATTCCATAAAAGCGCTGCTGATATACTCAGTAGTAGTAGCGCGTGTAGGGGCGGCGCTACTACTAAGAGTTAGCTGTAGCGCCTTACTAGTAGCGCTGCATCACGCACTGCTCCTAGTGTCAAGACCCGCGCTGCTACTAGGGTTTTCCCTAGTAGTGACGTCATAACTGTACTTTATTAGATATGGTGCGATATATGATGTCTCTTACCAATTTACCACTAACGTTTTGGGGTTATGCATTAGAGCCAGCCGCATTCACATTAAATAGGGCACCGTCTAAATCCGTTGAGATGACACCATATGAATTGTGGTTTGGCAATAAACCTAAGCTGCCATTTCTTAAAATTTGGGGTTGTGACACTTATGTCAAAAGGCTTGAGCCTGATAAGATCGAACCCAAATCAGAGAAGTGCGTCTTCATAGGATAGCCTAAGGAAACAATTGGGTACATGATATCTACTACACAACCTTGTTCTTGTAGACGTTGTTGGGCCTCCAAGTGCAGAGGTTTGTAGGACAGTAACAAATTTCCCTCAAGTGGATGACCTAAGATTTATCAATCCGTGGGAGGCATGGGATGAAGATGGCCACCGGTGAAGGATCCCCCCTCCGGCAGGGTGCCAGAAAAGAGCTTGATGTCTACTACGCAACCTTCTTCTTGTAGACGTTGTTGGGCCTCCAAGTGCAGAGGTTTGTACGATAGTAGCAAATTTCCCTCAAGTGGATGACCTAAGGTTTATCAATCAGTGGGAGGCATAGGATGAAAATGGTCTCTCTCAAACAACCCTGCAACCAAATAGTAAAGAGTCTCTTGTGTCCCCAACACACCCAATACAATGGTAAATTGTATAGGTGCACTAGTTCGGCGAAGAGATGGTGATACAAGTGCAATATGGATAATAGATAAAGGTATTTGTAATCTGAAATTATAAAAACAGCAAGGTAACTAATGATAAAAGTGAGCACAAATGGTATTGCAATGATAGGAAACAAGGCCTAGGGTTCATACTTTCACTAGTGCAAGTTCTCTCAACAATAATAACATAATTGGATCACATAACAATCCCTCAACATGCAACAAAGAGTCACTCCAAAGCCAGTAATAGAGGAGAATGAACGAAGAGATTATGGTAGGGTACGAAACCACCTCAAAGTTGTCCGTTTTGATCTACCTATTCAAGAGTCCGTAGTAAAATAACATGAAGCTATTCTTTCCGTTCAATCTATCATAGAGTTCATACTAGAATAACACCTTAAGACACAAATCAACCAAAACCCTAATGTCACCTAGATACTCCATTGTCACCTCAAGTATCCGTGGGCATGATTATACGATATGCATCACACAATCTCAGATTCATCTATTCAACCAACACAAAGTACTTCAAAGAGTGTCCCAAAGTTTCTACCGGAGAGTCAAGACAAGAACGTGTGCCAACCCCTATGCATAGGTTCATGGGCGGAACCCGCAAGTTGATCGCCAAAACATACATCAAGTGGATCAATATAATAACCATTGTCACCACGGGTATCCCACATAAGACATACATCAAGTGTTCTCAAATCATTAAAGACTCAATCCGATAAGACAACTTCAAAGGGAAAACTCAATTCATCACAAGAGAATAGAGAGGGAGAAACATCATAAGATCCAACTATAATAGCAAAGCTCGCGATACATCAAGATCGTGTCATAGAGGGAACACGAGAGAGAACACGAGAGAGAGAGAGAGAGAGAGAGAGAGAGAGAGAGATCAAACACATAGCTACTGGTACATACCCTCAGCCTCGAGGGTGAACTACTCCCTCCTCGTCATGGAGAGCGCCGGGATGATGAAGATGGCCACCGGTGAGGGATCCCCCCTCCGGCAGGGTGCCGGAACACGGTCCCGATTGACTTTTGGTGGCTACAGAGGCTTGCGGCGGCGGAACTCCCGATGTATCTTCTACCACGATGTTTTTAGGGTATATGGGACTATATAGGTGAAAGAAGTTGGTCGGGGGGGTGCTCGAGGGGCCCACGAGATAGGGGGGCGTACCCAGGAGGGGTGGGCGCGCCCTCCTATCCCCTGGCCTCCTCGAGGCTCTTCTGACATGAACTCCAAGTCTCTCGGATGATATTCTTCCAAAAAATCACGCTGCCGAAAGTTTCATTCCGTTTGGACTCCGTTTGATATTCCTTTTCTTCGAAATACTGAAACAGGCAATAAAATAGCAATATGGGTTGGGCCTCCGGTTATTAGGTTAGTCACAAAAGTAATATAAAAGTGTATAATAAAGCTCGTAATCATTCAAAACCGATAATATAATAGCATGAATGCTTCATAATTTATATATATGTTGGAGACGTATCAGTACACCTTCTACCACAGATCCGAAAGCAAGATCTTTGTTGCTAAGAATGGGTCCTTTCTAGAGAAGGAGTTTCTTTCGAAAGAAGTGAGTGCGAGGAAAGTAGAACTTAATGAGGTAATTGTACCGTCTCTCGAATTGGAAAGTAGTACATCAGAGAAAACTATTCCCGTGATGACTACACCAACTAGAGAGGAAGCTAATGATGATGATCATGAAACTTTAGATCAAGTTACTACTGAACCTCATAGATCAACCAGAGCACGATCCGCACCAGTGTGGTACGGTAATCCTATCCTGTAAGTTATGTTACTAGACCATGGCGAACCTACGAACTATGAAGAAGCTATGATGAGCCCAGATTCCGACAGATGGCTTGAAGCCATGAAATCTGAGATAGGATCCATGTATGAGAACAAAGTATGTACTTTGATGGACTTGCTTGATGATCAGCAAGCCATAGAGAATAAACGGATCTTCAAGAAAAAGACTGACGCTGATGGTAATGTTACTATCTACAAAGCTCGATTTGTCGCAATAGATTTTCAACAACTTCAAGGAGTTGACTACGATGAGACTTTCTCACCCGCAGCGATGCTTAAGTCTGTCCGAATCATGTTAGCAATTGCCGCATTTTATGATTATGAAATCTGGCAAATGGACGTCAAAACTGCATTCCTTAATGGATTTCTTAAAGAAGAGTTGTATATGATGCAACGCGAAGGTTTTGTCGATCCTGAAGGTTCTAACAAAGTGTGGAAGCTCCAGCGATCCATCTATAGACTGGTGCAAGCATCTTGGAGTTGGAATATACACTTTGATGAGGTTATCAAAGCATATGGTTTTATACAGACTTTCGGAGACGCCTATATTTACAAGAAAGTGAGTGGGAGCTCTGTAGCATTTCTGATATTATATGTGAATGACATATTATTGATATTAAATGATATAGAATTTTTGGATAGCATAAAAGGATAGTTGAATAAGAATTTTTTTAATCAAAGACCTCGGTGAAGCTGCTTACATATTGGGCATCAAGATCTATAGAGATAGATCAAGACGCTTGATAAGACTTTCAATGAGTACATACCTTGACAAGATTTTGAAGGAGTTCTAAAATGGATCAGTCAGAGGAGTTCTTGCCTGTATTGTAAGGTGTGAAGTTGAGTAAGACTCAAAACCCGACCACGACAGAAGATAAAGAGAGAATGAAAGTCATTCCCTATGCCTCAGCCATAGGTTCTATAAAGTATGTCATGTTGTGTACCAGACATATTGTGTACCTTGCCATAAGTTTGGCAAGGGGGTACAATAGTGATCCAGGAGTGGATCACTGGACAATGGTCAAAATTTATCCTTAGTTACCTAAGAGGACTAAGGAAATATATTTCTCGGTTATGGAGGTGATAAAGAGTTTGTCGTAAAGGGTTACGCTGATGCAATCTTTGACACCAATCCAGATGACTCTCAATCTGGATACATATTGAAAGTGGGAGCAATTAGCTAGAGTAGCTCCATGCAGAGCATCGTAGACATAGAAATTTGTGAAATACATACGGATTTGAATGTGGCAGACCCGTTGACTAAACCTCTCTCACAAGCAAAACATGATCACACCCAAGTACTCTTTGGGTGTAGATCACATAGCGATGTGAACTAGATTATTGACTCTAGTAAACCCTTTGGCTGTTGGTCACATGGCGATGTGAACTATGGGTGTTAATCACATAAAGATGTGAACTATTGGTGTTAAATCACATGGCAATGTGAACTATATTATTGACTCTAGTGTAAGTGGGAGACTGAAGGAAATATGCCCTAGAGGCAATAATAAAGTTGTTATTTTATTTTTCCTTATTTCATGATAAATTTTTATTATTCATGCTAGAATTGTATTAACCGGAAACTTGATACATGTGTGGATACGTAGACAAAATACTACGTCCCTAGTAAGCCTCTACTAAACTAGCTCGTTGATCAAACATGATTAAGTTTCCTAACCATAGACATGTGTTGTCACTTGATTAATGGGATCACATCATTAGGAGAATGATGTGATGGACAAGACCCATCCGATAGCTTAGCATAATGATCGGTCAGTTTTAATGCTATTGCTTTCTTCATGTCAAATACATATTCCTCTGACTATGAGATTATGCAACTCCCTGGATACCCGAGGAATGCCTTGTGTGCTATCAAACGTCACAACGAAATAGGGTGATTATAAAGATGCTCTACAGGTATCTCCAAAGGTGTTTGTTCGGTTGGCATAGATCGAGATTAGGATTTGTCACTCAGAGTATCGGAGAGGTATCTCTTGGCCCTCTCGGTAATACACATCATAAGAAGCCTTGCAAGCAAAGTTACTAATGAGTTAGTTGCAGGATGATGTATTACGGAACGAGTAAAGAGACTTACTGGTAATGATATTGAACTAGGTATGAAGATACCGACGTCGAATCTCGGGCAAGTAACATACTTATAGACAAAGGGAATTACATATGCTGTCATAAGGTTCGACCGATGAAGATCTTGATAGAATATGTAGGAGCCAATATGGGCATCCAGGTCCTGCTATTGGTTATTGACCGGAGAGGTGACTAAGTCTTGTCTACATAGTTCTCGAACCCGTAGGGTGCACACGCTTAGCGTTCGCTGATGATATAGTACTATATAAGTTATGTATGTTGGTGACTGTCGGTGTCAAAACTAGCAGATCTCGGGTAGGAGGGCCCAAGCTATGCGTCTAAGGATCAATGGTAACAGGAGGCCTGGGGACACGATGTTTACCCAGGTTCAGGCCCTCTTAGTGGAGGTAAAACCCTACTCCTGCTTGATTATGATTGTTGAGTATGAAGATTAGAAGAGTTGATCTACCTCGAGATCGTAATGGCGAAAAAGTTGCCCTCTGCGGACTAACCCCTCCAGCTTATATACAGACCGGAGGGGGTCTATGGAGTGTACAAAGTCGGTTTATCAGGGAAGAAAACCTCCGGACTCTATTAATATTCTTGCCGTCCACGTGTTGAGAAGTCCCATCTGGAGACGGTAGATGATCTTCGACTTGATCCTGTACGGCCCATCCAACCCGGCCCGTACTCCTAGGCCAGACTCTTGAGGACCCCTGAATCCAGGACTCCCTCAGTGACTGAATGTTGTTCGGAGTCCCGGATGAGATCACGAACAAGACGAGGAGCTCTGGAATGGTCCGGAGGTAAAGATTCATATATAGGTTGATATGGTTAGGCTAAGGGGTCAAGCCCACATGGCTATAGGTCGGTGCAAAAGAAAGTTTTGCGGAGGTCAGAGGACAAACGCCGGAGACCCTAGCGCCGAGACCCATGGCGTCTGGGCCAAACGCCAAGGATTGTGGAG
Organism: Triticum dicoccoides; assembly: GCF_002162155.2. NCBI lineage: Eukaryota > Viridiplantae > Streptophyta > Magnoliopsida > Poales > Poaceae > Triticum > Triticum dicoccoides. The sequence continues at coordinate 15,134,729 of NC_041385.1, forward strand.
TTTGGTCCTGGAGTCCGAGTGGGACTCTTGCCTTTCGGGCAAAACCGACTTTGAGGAGGCTTTTGCTCCAAGTTTCGACCCCAGGGCTCAACATATAAATAAAGGGGCAGGGCTAGCACCAAAGACACATCAAGATTCACCAAGCCGTGTGCTGGCAACCCCGTCCCCTCTAGTTTATCCTCCATCATAGTTTCCGTAGTGCTTAGGCGAAGCCCTGCGGAGATTGTTCTTCACCAACACCGTCACCATGCCGTCGTGCTGCCGGAACTCATCTACTACTTCGCCCGTCTTGCTGGTTCAAGAAGGCGAGAACGTCATTGAGCTGAACGTGTGCTGAACGCCGAGGTGTTGTACGTTCGGTACTTGATCGGGACGGGTCATGAAGGTGTACGACTACATCAACCGCGTTGATAAATGCTTCCGCTTAGCGATCCTCAAGGGTATGAAGATTCTCTCCCCCTCTCGTTGCTATGTATCTCCTAGATAGATCTTGCGTGAGCATAGTAAACTTTTTGAGATTGCATGTTACGTCCCCCAACAGTTTGTTCAGTGGCAGGAGATGTTCCCGTCGACTGCGAGGCGCCTCTGTTGACTTTGTAAAATCTCAAGATGCTATGCCAGCTCGGTCTCTCGGAGGTGCTGATAGGCGTAGGGTGTGCGTGTGTTCGTTCATAGTGGTTAGTATATGCTCGTGTATGAAAGTGACTTTGATTGTACTGTGTTAAAAAAGACATGCAAGATTCAGTCAGTGAGTAAGATTTTACAAAGATTGTTGTTTCCCTTTGGGCCATTTGGTGGGCAAGGAGGAAAGAAAAGAATGAGGAGTTGTTTTAGAGTCCACTTCCACTTTTGTATTCATTCAAAATTATATCACTCAACTAGATATGTTGCCGCAAACACCAGAGAAGAAGGTGGGGAGAGAGGAAAGAACTAGGAACAAACGATGGCTCAAAGGCCCTGGGGGTGGCAATGTTCAATGTCGATGCTACAGTTTCAAAAAACACTAATATGGGAGTGAGTGCAACGATTTTCCATGATGAACATGGACAGTACATCGGTGCCTCCGTTAGGGCATCCCCAACAGCAACCCTCAAACCAAACCGCCCGCGGCCCGGACGTGTTGAGCCACCCAATACAAGTTTGTATTGGTCCACAGGACGGTCCAGACGTACTTTCTCCCGCAAAGCGGAGACGAACATGGGGGAGGGGGGCTTTGTTGGTGTCTGGACATCACCGACGCCCCTTCTGACCACCCTGGCCCTCGCAAACCCCCTCCCACCTAACCTGGGCGCGTTCCCACCTGGTGCCAGCTGCTCGAATTCATGCCTTTGAAAGAGCGGCCGCTCGACATTGAAGAAGGCTCAGGGTGGACACGACCTCACACTGCCTCCGCCATTGAAGCGGCATGCCGGCTGAGGGCGCAGCCCGCTGCACGCCTGACAGAACACGCGTCCTGGCCGCATTCAAACTCCTCCATTAAACCCACATGGAAGGCAAGAAACCTACTCGAGCCACACATATGTTCACGAACATGCGGCATTATTAAACACAACGACGGGCAAGCTCCTCCCATCCGCCGCTATTTAAGGGAGGCCAGATGCTGGGTGAAAATCACACCACTCCGACCCTCTCCATCTTCTCCTTCCACCATTTTCTCCACCCTTTTGGTGGCATCTGACGAGGAGGAAGAGCAGTTCTCTGGCATAAAAGCCAGCTGGGTGGGCCGCCGAGCCCGACGGATACGAGCGAGGCAGCTTGCTGCTCCACCTCCCTCGCCTAGCCCGACGAAACAAGTAGTTGCCGCTCCAAGTCGGCTGCGCCCTGCCAGCAGAAGAAGAAGCCGACTACGCGGAGATCGATGAGTCGATGGCCAGGCGTCTGCATCCATCGCCAACACCGAGGGAAATAGAACATTGGAGGCCGCCGCCGCTTGGGTCTCGGGAAGACCACCACCGGCGCGTCGCCAGCTTGTACAGTCAGTGATTTGTCCGGTTCGCTATCTCAAACCATCATCGGCCCCTGTCTGGGCTCCACGGAAGCGGGGGAGCCCCCCTCCCCTCCGGCTGAGCACCCTCTTTGCCATTCCGATGAGCGGCGCAGTCGGATATAGGGAAGATACAGGGGAAGAATATACCTCCAGGGCTTCCGGTAGTCCGATGAGTGAGCTGCCGGATGTGAGGAAGACAAAGTGATCCGCCGCGGTAGGCCGTAGACTAGTGAAGTGTATTCATGTCGTGGGAATGGAGCTCCCCGCTGCCAGACGTGCACATAGTTTTACCTTTTTTTTACTTCAAATATGTCTAAATTGTACTAGCAAATTGTATGTGCTTTGCACGTCATTCAAATATATATAAGCATGGGAAAATACATTTGAATATGTATTTCCTTTCGTAGAATCATATTGCACAAGTCCAATTTCTCGTTGGCACAAGATCTTAAGATGACAAGGGTAAGAGTAGCTACGGACTGTTTGGCCACAGTCAACCAAAAGAGTGAGTTCATGGAAAGATCGGCGACCATTATTGGAGATATCAAGCAGAGATCGCAAACGTTTGTTGATGCAGAAGTGATTCATGAACCGAGAGAAGCTAATTTTGAATCACACGATCTAGCTAGGGCCTCGGTCTGTCTGACCACTGGCCGTCATCTTTGGTTCTTCCACCATACCATACCAGACTATGTTTGACAAACTACCCAACTAAATTTGCGGCTAGGTGCATGTAGACATATTGATCAAACTCATGCGGACCTATCTTCTTCTGCCCATCTTCTAGCATCAGGTCGTACTTCCAGCTATCACCTCCGTCGACGCTGTCCACGAGCTCCCGTCCCTCGGCCGCAGCACGCCGGCGCTTCGCCACCCGGTGGATGACACGCTCAAGGGCCACGTCCACCGCGTCTTTGAAGGTAACCCCCTTGGCTGCAGGGTCCCGGTACATCACGGTGGGTATAAGCCGGATGACCTGCTCCCGCATCCGCGCCACCTTCTCCGACGGTATCTTACTCAGCACCTCCTCGATGCTAGCGTTCCGGCCGACGTCGCCGGCGGGGATGAACACGGAGTAGCTCCGATAGTCTCTGGGCAGGTGCCAAGTGTACTGGAGGTAGGCCGACACCGGGTGGAAGAACACCGGGATGCAGCCGGCGAGGATGGCGTCGAAGGTGGACTTGCGCGTGTACCCGTCCCCGCGCGGCTGCATGCAGAACTCGGCGCTCTCCAGCAGCCGCATGGCGTGGCCAGCCGCGTAGTGCCCCGGCTTCGTCACAGCCGACTTGCCGAGCAGGGAGCACTGGCTCGACCGGCCGCACTGCTTGATGATCTGGGCCCGCACGGTTCCCATGTCACCTCCACGGGGCCCGCCGGCGAAGCACCATAGCAGGCCGCGCTGCGCATGGCGCATGCGGTCTTGCCAGTCAGTGACGTCGGCGTCGGACGAGGGGTGGAAGTGCGACGGAAACGGCACGGCGAAGTCGTGGCCGTGCCACGGACTGGCCTCAGTGGTTAGGAACGTGGCGTTGCGGATGGCCGGGTAGGTCATGAGCGCGTTGCCCCAGCCGTCGGCGTCGGGGCCGCGGAGGAAGTCCCACGTGCCCCGCCCGGAGACCAGGAAGTGGTCGCGCCCACCCATGGCGCGCCACTCGGGGCGCTGTTCCAGCCAGTCCACCAGGTCCCGCGACAGGGCGTCCCGCACCGCAAGGTCTGGGTTGTCCAGGTGCATCGCCGCGTCGAGCCCGGCGTAGAACGGGACGTACACCGCGGAGGCGGCTGCGGGGTCGGCCGTGAGGCACTCGTGCCGCCGCATCCGGGCATGGAAGATGATGCCCAGCATGTACTGGTCGGTGTTGTAGGCGCCCCGGTCCGGCAGCCACCCGCCCTCGTCTCCGCCCGTCCACGTGATGGGCGGGCCGAACCCGTCGTTGGCCACGTCCTTGCACACGTCGGGGGAGCCCGAGATCCGGCGGCACTGGCGGACGAGGTCGGCGTTGAACCGGGGCGGCAGGTCGTACATGTACACGTACCGGCCGGCGCACGGGTCCTGGCGGAAGATGCGGGACGCCGAGAAGAAGGCCGACGCTCCTCCTGCCGTGGCGTCGCCTGAGGATTGGACGCCGGTGGAGAAGTGGTGGAAGAATACCAGGGCCCACGAAACGGTGTAGAGGAGGCCGAGGTAGAACAGCCGGGACGGCCGCCGGGCGCCTCTCTCCGTGTGCTGCTTGCCGTCGACCACGGCCGCGGCGTCGAGTTCTCTGTGGATGTTCCGCGAGAGGGGCCTCATCGTCGGTGGTGCTGGTGCTGGTGCTAGATCTGCAAGCTGCTCCAACCAATGCAACCAAGAACTGGTTCAGCTGCGTGTGCGCGAGCACCTGAGAAGGATTAATTAGTGCGTACAGTTAGTAGAGTACACAGCCGTTGACGCAGTACAAAATCCAAACAATATTTCATTATGGCATCGAGGTAAAAATTCAATCCAAGCTCGTACGTACGTGCTTGTCGAGTTGACTTCACTAATGGCACCACACATGCATGTTCCCCAAAATGCTAAACCTAGGCCCTGTTTGGTTCATAAGTCATAGGACTTTTCTAGTCTCAACTAAAAAGTCCATAGTCTCTAAAAAGTCCCTAGTCCCTCCCTAGAGGTTATTAAATGATCATGTTACCCCAACGAGATACCCAGCACGGAGTCGGGCACACCTCCAAGAAAGAAAGTTAGGGTCGTGCCTCTCGCCGGCGCCGGCGCAGGTCCGCCTCGTCTTCGGTGGCCCTAGGGCCATGTAGGCGCGGTGGATCCTGGCAAAGGCCAGCGGGAGGGCTCCGTTTTTAGTCGTTCTTTTCAATCTTGTTAGGGTTTGTGTCCTACTCAGGAAGGCGAGACGGCGGCGGCTCCCTGAAGATGGAATAAAGGTCTTCCTGCCTAACCCATGTTCCGGCAGTGCGTCTAGCATCGTTGGTGGACTTACTCGGATCTCGTCGTTGTTCGTCTACGTTCGTGTGTCTTCGGTTTGGATCCTTCCGATCTACGTTATTTTTCATCGGCGGCGGTTGTTGTTCTGGGGTGCTGGTCCTATGGGGCCTTAGCATGACAACTTCCCGACTATCTACTACAACAAGTTGTGCCCGGCTCCGGCGATGGAGGGGCAATGACTGCGGCGCGCCTTCGGCTCGCTTCGGTGCTTGTAGTCGTCGCTAGGTGGTCTACGAATCTGGATGCAATTTTTATTTCTGGTATTCGTTGTACTTCCATGATTGAAGATGAATAGATTGGAAGTTTTTCCGAAAAAAAATGTTCATGTTACCCCTAGTATACAGAAAAATAATAAGCAAACAACACCATGGGGCGGCGGGCAATGGGTGCAGGAGGGGCATTGTTGGAAAAGTCACAAAATAGACTGAGAGTCTTCTTCATTTAGTCTCAAAGGCAAGTTTTAGTCCCTAGTAGTCCCTTCTGTTTGATTAAAAAATCTCTAAGAGGGACTTTTTCTAGTTACTACACCAAAAATTTTCTCCTTAATCTCAACCAACTCACCCATGAAGAATTTTCTCCTAGATCCTTCGACTAGCTTTGGATCCTGGGCGCGCACAGTAACTAATTAAGCTTTACTAATTAAATCTGAGCCGTTATTCTCGCGATACAAACCCTCAGCCTTGATGCCAGAATTGGATCCGCCGCAACACCTCTGAAAGTCTGGATACCGGTTTCACTTAGTTAATGCCACTGGATCGGAGGCTCAAAGAAAGCTCGATCAGATTGATAGAGTAGGGAAGTCACAATTTCTGTTTCATCAAAAAAGGATTATATGGTGAGCAAAATTATACTCCAATAAAACTCATTTTGATGCAAAATCTAGTTTTATTAGGCATTGGTCATCTAGTCATCCATAAAAAAAAATGAAACACGGGGCAACCGCATCGTCTGAAAGGCAGTGTGGGGGATGTCCACTCCATCAAAGATATAGGTCTTCGCGTGGAAGCTTGTGATGAATTCGCTGGCCACAATGGAAATTAAAGTTTCTAGGAAATTAGAGAAATCTGACTTGTGTTTCTTATGTGGAATGGACCGAGAGGACATGTTCCATGCATTCTGGTTAGGTTTTGGCGTACCAAGCGTGCAGAATTTCAGATGTCGTTGGTTGAAGTGGTGGACACCGGCGCTGATTGGCTGCTTAATCTTTTGTGTAACTTTGATACGAATGAGCACCTCCGGCTGCTGATGACACTTTGGAGAATATGGCATGTACGCAATGAGATCACACATCAGAATGAGCCACCACCAATATATGTTTCACAACGCTTCATATCTAGCAACATCAACTTCCTCTTATGCTTACATCAACCCCCCATGGAAGACGGTTGCCGAGGGAAGATGATTCTCACATGCAATAACGCTGTACGCAAGAAGGAGAAACAAATTTATAGTACATATCAGCGGAGGGGCTCCTGATCGATGGACCAGACATCCAGACCCACACCTGGATATGGAACAAGCTGAATGTAGATGGGGATTTTACTGTGGAAGCAGAGACAGAGGGGTGGGCATGGTCCTCCGAGATGAAGAATGCTCGTTTGTTTTTCTTCATGTCGTTTCCTGCACGCTTGTACCGGCACGGTGGAAGCTGAGCTCTTGGCCTGTATGAACAGTATTGCCCTTGCTCACAAGTGGATTTCAAAGCCATTTGTTATTGATACAGGCTCGAAGATAGCTGCCAAAGCGTTCATGCAACGGGAGCCCGTCCGGTCAGCAAATGCATCTACTGTTGGTGAGATCAAGGGTCTCATGCAGCAAGATAGGGATGTTATTGTTTCGGTCCACTATTACACCTGACCTCTATTAAGCCTCCCAAATCGCATACGAAACATCAGAGACGCTTCAAAATAGAACCATTAGCAGAAATATATAGGGAATGTCTAGGACACATCTAGATGTGCTCTAGTTATTGCACATCTAAGTGACTCAATCAAGCACAAAAAGGAAAAGGAAAAGGGAAAAGAAAATACCCACATGAATCTCTATGTAAGATCAATGACAATGGACTTAGATGTGCAATACTTATGGCACATCTAGATGTGCTTTATCAAAACTGATATAAATAAATATTGTGTGCGATAGTTGGGGCATCACGCACGGCCTGAAAATTTAAACTGTATGCGGTATAGTACAGATGGGTGATACGTCTCCAACGTATCTATAATTTTTTATTGTTCCATGTTATTATATTACTCCCTCTGTAAAGAAATATAAGAGCGTTTAGATCACTACTTTAGTAATCTAAACGCTCTTATATTTCTTTATGGAGGGAGTATCTGTTTTGATGTTTAATAGGCATTTATATGTTATTTTATATTATTTTTGGGACTAACCTATTAACCGAGAGCCCTGCCAGTTTCTGTTTTTTTTGCCTATTTTAGAGTTTCGCAAAAAATGAATATCAAACGGAGTCCAAATGGAATGAAACTTTCGCGATGATCTTTCTTGGACCAGAAGGAAAACCAGAAAACTTGGAGATGAAGTCGGAGACGCAATGAGGCGGCCACGAGGCAAGAGGGCACGCCCCTACCTCGTGGGCCCCTCGTGGGTCTCCTGACCTAGCTCCTTCGCCTATATATACTCTTATACCCTGAAAACACCCAGGGAAGCCACGAAACCACTTTTCCACCGCCGCAACCTTCTGTACCCGTGAGATCCCATCTAGGGGTCTTTTCCGGCGTCTTGCCAAAGGGGGATTCAATCATGGAGGGCTTCTTCATCGACACCATTGCCTCTCCGATGATGCGTGAGTAGTTTATCACAGACCTATGGGTCCATAGCTAGTAGCTAGATGACTTCTTCTATCTCTTTGATTCTCAATACCATGTTCTCCTTGATGTTCTTGGAGATCTATTTGATTTAATATTCTTTTGTGGTGTGTTTGTCGAGATCCGATGAATTATGGATTTATGATCAGATATATATGAATATTATTCGGTTCTTCTCTGAATTCTTATATGCATGATTTGATATCTTTGCAAGTCTCTTCAAATTATTGGTTTAGTTTGGCCTACTAGATTGATCTTTCTTGCCATGGGAGAAGTGCTTAGCGTTGGGTTCAATCTTGCGGTGTCCTTTCCCAGTGACAGTAGGGACAACAAGGCACACATTATATTATTTCCATCGAGGATAAAAAGATGGGGTTTTCATCATATTGTTTGAGTTAATTCCTGTACATCATGTCATCTTACTTAATGTGTTACTCTGTTCTTTATAAACTTAATACTCTAGATGCAGGCATGAGTCGATCGATGTGTGGAGTAATAGTAGTAGATGCAGAATCGTTTCGATCTACTTGACACGGACGTGATGCCTATGTTCATGATCATTGCCTTAGATATCGTCATAACCTTTGCGTTTTTTTATCAATTGCTCGGCAGTAATTTGTTCACCCACCGTAATATTTGCTATCTTGAGAGAAGCCACTAGTGAAACTTATTGCCCCCAGGTCTTTTATCCATTATATTGAATCTCGTTTACATCATACTAGTTTCCGATCTACTATTTTGCAATCTTTATTTTCTGATGTATAAACAAAAAAACCAAAAAATATTTACTTTACCGTTTATCTATCTCTATCAGATCTCACTTTTGCAAGTAAATATGAAAGGATTGACAACCCCTTTATCGCGTTGGGTGCAAGTTGTTGATTGTTTGTGTAGGTATTCGGTGACTTGTACATTGTCTCCTACTGGATTGATACCTTATAGTTCTCAAAATGAGGGAAATACTTATGCTTCTTTGCTGCATCACCTTTTCTCTTCAAGGGAAAAACCAACGCAAGCTTAAGAGGTAGCAATGGGTTGAAAAAAAGAATCGTTTGCGAAGTTGTTAGGTATCACCCACCGTTTAGAAAAGAAAACTATGTGCAATATATGACCCGCAACTTATGGGGACCCGTGTGTGATTATGTACATAGGGTTCACACCTGGCTACAGTATCACTCCCCTTCTCCACTCATACAACCCCCCTCCCCCCCTTCTTCCTCACTCTACATCTGCTAGTCTCATTTGTTAGTCTGCCAAAGTCGTGAGCTCGACGAGAGTGTCGCCATGACGACTATCCCCGCAGCATGCACACTTGCGAAACACACCGCACCGCCACCGGTCGCCTTTGCCTCCAGCGCCATCAAAGTTTGCTCGCCAACTGTCTACCAAGCCTGATTGGGGTTTTCTCATATGGAGAACCAATTAAGCGATACTAAATAATCTTCATCCATATGTGTCTTAGATTTCATAGTAACTCCATCTGTCGCCGCCGTGTTCAAAACTAGTTCGAGGGTTTTTACTTACTAGTATGCAGGGAAACACCTAGTCAGTATGGCCTCGGCCAGACGATGAAATTGTTCAATATCAACCTTCCAGAGGACGTCCCGTCACGCACGGTTTGCATCCCTCTGACCCGGTTTTGGTTATTCAACAAGCCATGGACTGATTTTTTCTATTTCGTACTAATCTGGATGCGATACAATTGACTGAATACATCTGATGATTTTGCCGAGTACGACATAGTTCTGCTTTAGGATAAATTGGGAATATTGACCACTTTACAAATATAGTAGTGCTAATTTTGGATAAAAGGAACCGTGCAGATTGACTTCAAACTGTAAATCCTTTCTACAATATATATTAGGTAATTTATTGTTCTACTCTTCTATGAATATATCACTCATATTTGCATTTTTTTTATAGCAGGTAGCTCATATTTGCATTACAAAAGTTATACAAATTGATGGTAACATCACGAAATTTGCATACTAATGTGCTCATATTTTTTGTTATATCTCTTTTTATATTTTTGTTCTTAATTTCAGTAACACATTATATATCTTAATAACAAATATACCAAATATTAATTAATTATTTATTTCCTGCAGTATATCCATTGCTTTTTTTTGCGGGGGTAAAAGGATTGTATTACTCTTTTTTTTAAGAAGGAGCAACGCGCTTTATTTATGTCTCAATGTTTAAAGGGATACAAAGATGATCTGGTGGATCGATGAGCCACAAATGTCGGCCAATATCAAGGGTAGTAGCCATTCTAGCTAATCTATGTGCCTCACCATTGCTAGCGCGTTGCTCGTGGACGAGCTCACAGCTTTGAAACTTCTGTTTCCTTTCGTTGATCTCTTGTAAGATCATGCAGTATTCGCCGAGATGGATTGGACTCTTCAGGTCGTTGATGACTCTCAGACAGTTAGATGCAACACGCACTTTATTCACAACCCAATCCTCGGCTAGAGCGAGTGCCTCCCTACAAGCAAATGTCTCCAATGTCGCTGGTTCAGTCAAACCATGAAATACAACAGCCGAGGCCCCCCAAAAAAGTCCGGTCTCACTCCGGCATACAACGCCCACTGCCCCAACGTTGGATGACTTGGCCACCGCACCGTCTACATTTAGCTTTGCCTCTCCCATTCCCGGTGGGATCCAGGCCTTATCATGTGTTGTAACCGAAGCTCTTGCAAGTCTAGCAACTTGTTGTCTCGCTGGGATCTCTTCAAGCTCCTGCAGAAACTTTATGATGAATTGATGTGTGGATAGCGGGCTCTGTAGTTCGTGTTCGTGGATTGCCTTTCGCCTAGCCCACCAAATAGCCCACAATGTAACTAATACCGAGATGAATTGGTCCTTGCTGAGTGTTCTGCAAAGGTTAAACAACCACAGCTTCGGGTCGGTCGTCTCATCGCCATAAACAGGAAGCAACGAGTCATCGTCTCGCAATGACCAAATGCACTTTGACATATTGCAGTCTAGCAAAGCATGTCACCATGAGTCCACTGCAGCCCTGCAAATCGGACACACCTCCTCGTCCGTCATGTGCCTCCGTTTTCGCTCCTGACCCATTGGTAGCGACGCCCGTGCAAGTCTCCAAACAAATATTCGTAACTTAGCCGGGACCTTAACACCCCACAACATCTTCCACTGACGTTCCTGTTGTTCTAAATCCGAGCTACCGAGCTCCCATTGAGCCAATTTTCCCTTCTGAATTTTGTCTCCACCACTAGACGATAACAAGAACATACTGAGAACACCCCACTCTTTTCATACTGCCACGCATAGAAGTCCTTTTGTTGTTTGTAGCTAATAGGAATCTGACGTACTATCTCTGCATCCATGGGCAACAAGTGATTCTGTAGGCTCTCTTCATTCCATGTTCGTGTTGCGTGTGATATCAACTCCGAAACCAGTGTCGGTGGATTAGCTGAGATCGTACTGACCGGTCGCATATTGTAACTACGTGGCAGCCAGTTGTCATTCCATATGTCAGTATCCTCCCCATCACCGATCCGTTTAGTCAGCCCCGTCTTGAGAATATCCCGCCCTTCACAGATGGATCGCCATATCTGGGACGGCCGTGATCCCACTTCAGCAGCCAGAATATCGGAGTTGGGATAATAAACAGATTTCAATATGCGGGCACTGAGTGAGCTTGGGCCCTGGAGTAATCTCCATGCCTGCTTTGCTAGGAGAGCGAGATTGAAAATCTCCATGTCTCTAAAACCCAAGCCCCCCTTGTACTTGGGCATGCACAATGTCTCCCACGAGATCCATGTTGTTTTCCTTTCTCCTGCTCTACTACCCCACCAAAATTTCCGTATCAACATCGCGATGTGCTCGCACAAGCCCCGTGGCAGCTTGAATAAGGACATAGAATATGTTGGTAGTGCCTGTACCACGGACTTGATTAGCACTTCCTTCCCGCTGCTAACTAGGCATTTTTTTCCATCCATCCCTGCACATGTTTCCACACTCCATCCTTCAGACAAGAAAACACGCCATTCTTCATGCGTCCTACATCAGATGGGAGACCCAAGTATCTCTCATTTAAGGATTCCTTTTGTATGTTCAGAGTTGCCTTTACTGTATCTCTGCAAGTGCCTGGGCAGCCTTTCCCCAAAAACCGGAGGATTTTTCATGATTTATACGCTGTCCAGATGCCTGGTAATACTCATTCAGAATTTTATTTAACTGAGCAGCATGGTCCACCGTTGCCCTGCTGAACAGGAGACAATCATCAGCAAATAGGAGGTGATTTACATATGGCGCTGTGGGAGCAATTTTGATGCCCTCAAACATCCCCTCCTCGCTAGATTTTTTGAGCATGCATGACAACCCTTCTGTTGCTAATAAGAACAAGTACGGGGAGATGGGGTATCCCTTTTGATCCCTCGAGAAGGTGAGAATTCGTGGCCGGTACCTCCATTAAATAACAATGAGAAGGTTACTGATGTCACCCCTCTCATCACTTGATCCACGAAAGAATTACAGAAACCCAATTTCCTCATGATCGCCTCCAAGTACGCCCACTCGACACGGTCATAAGCTTTCATCATGTCTAGCTTCACCGCACAATGACCGTTCTTCTTGCTCCTGTTGTTTTTCATAAAATGAAGGCACTCATATGCTGTAATAACATTATCCGTAATCAAGCGACCCGGCACAAAGGCCGACTGTTCTTCAGAGATAATATCCGGGAGAATCTGCTTCAGACGGTTAGCCAGTACTTTGGAAGCGATTTTATAAATCACATTGCACAGGCTTATAGGCCGAAACTGAGACAGTAGTGTAGGGTTTTGTACCTTGGGAATAATTACAATGAACGTCCTATTGATCTCCTCTAGGGAGTCCCCC
>NC_041385.1:15147652-15155168 GCF_002162155.2 Triticum dicoccoides
ATCTTCGTCACCTCCTGACCACACAAATGCCAATACTTCTGGAAAAAATGCGCTGGAAAACCGTCGGGGCCCGGTGCCTTTGTAGGGAACATTTGAAAAAGAGCATTCTTCACCTCACCCTCGGTAAAGGCCTTCGAAAGTATTCCGTTCATATCATTTGAAACTTTACAAGGTACATGTGAGAGGACCTCTTCCATCCCTATGACCCCCTCTGACTCATAAAGTTTTTCGTAAATCTGCACTGACATATGCTCGAGTTCGATGGGATCCTCACAAACAGTGCCGTTTGGTCTTGTCAAGCGTTGCACCCGATTTTTCTTCCGTCGGTTGGATGCTTTTTGGTGAAATTTTTTAGTGTTTTGATCTCCCTCGAGCAGCCATTGGATCCGTGCACGTTGACACCACATCACCTCTTCTCTGAACCTTAGTTCAATGATTTTCTGTTCGACTTTGATCTCCTCATGTGATGCACTAACTCTGGCTGGATCTTCTCTCAATACCGCCAGCCTCTTCCTTAGCCCATCAAAGCGTAATTCAGTCCGAACTACTCCGAAAGTGTCGGCTCCCCAGCCCATCAAAGCCGATGCCATATTCTGTAATTTTTCCTTGAGCTGCACCACTGTGGATGCATGCGACCTGCCCCAAGCTTCCTCCACCAGTGCCTGAAATCCTGCATGCCGTTCCCACATGAGTTCATAGCGGAAAGGCTTGGACTTGCCTATCCGTTGATTGTGTGCCTCCATGCTATTGAGCAGTAGTATTGGAGAGTGATCCGACTTAATAGCGTGAAGATGACGGACTGAGGCTAGCGAAACAAAGTGCACCACTCCGGCGTTGCTAGAGCTCGATCTAGTCTGACTCTGCAGTATGCCCCATTCTGAATTTTACGCTCAAACAGTCGAGCCCGCTGTAGCCCAAGTCAGCCAGTTGACACACGTCCACTGCATCTCTGAATGCGTTTATCTGCCCCATGTCCCTCTCATTGGGCCCAAATTGTTCCTCTCGGCACAAAATCTCATTAAAATCGCTGATACATAGCCATGGGAGATCGCTGTCAGCTTTGAGAAAACGCATCATGTCCCAAGTTCGGTGCCTCATGCTCCTATTTGCCTCTCCATACCAACAGGTCAGGCGCCAAGTTTCCTTCCCTCTCTCCTTCACTTCCATATCTATATGGTACTTGGAGAAATTCCTAAGCTCCAGCTCAAGCGGTCTCTTCCAATATATGCAAAGACCACCACTTCTTCCCGAACTTCCAACTCCATAAGCACTCTTGTAACCCAATGTTCCTGCCAAACCCTCCATACGAGTCTTCGCGATTTGTGTCTCCACCACGCAAAGAATCGCCGGCGCACTCTCCCGTGCGAGATCGCGGAGTTCGTGAACTGTCGCGGGGTCGCCCAACCCTCGACAGTTCCAACAAAGGATAGACATTAGGCCCGGCGGTCCTCCGCAAGGGAGGCCGCCGATGTTGCCATGTCAGATTCTGAACTTTTTCCTCCTCCACCCTTACTCTTTTGTCCCTTTGTAGGTGAGTTCTCCGACCTGCTCTTCTTCCGCTCCCGAGGTGGGACATATTCGTCTATGGCCTTCCCTACACCATGATCAGGAGGCTTCTTCCTTGTGGGATCCGCCTTGTTCATTACTGGTAGATGAGCACTTAACCCAGAAACGGCCTGCACCATCCGGAGCGACCACCAGCGCCCATGATTCTGCGTGATCATCTCTTCTCCTCGAAAAACCTCCTCCTGTCTCTCGTCACGAACTACCACTGTAGTCTGGACGAGGTCACCAACTCCATGTACCCCCGATGGATTTCTTCCGAGAGTAGCCATAACTGAACCCTAGTCCGCCGAAGAAGACGGACTGTTAGATAAGCCCTAGTCCTAGCCCCCGCTGCTGGCCAGCAGAGGACGTCCGGCAGGGAAGAAACACTCAACGACGGCGACGCCGCCGGAGTAATGAAACCCTAAACGAGATTGTATTACTCAAGAGCACACGAAATCATCCCTACACAGACTAGGGACATTAGCAGGTCCAGAGCGGAGCCAGACCACAGTATGATTCTCTGTTCAACCGAAGTTTGCTAACACATGACTAACATTATTTTGCTCTCTAGAGATGTGAGTAACACAACACTCCCTTGTACCCATAAGACTCTTTACTTCCGAGACCACCATCGCATGCTGGGAACAATCCGGTCCTTTTGCCTTGATCATCTACACGGCCTGCATACTGTCACACTCCAGGATAATTGGCAACTCCGTCCACTACAAAGTTAGGCCGAGTCCTTCCGTGCACCCGGCCAACTCAGCGTGCAATGGGTCCGGGCATGACCGAAGCGAACGGCATGCAGAGAAAATGATGGCGCCATCGTGTCCGCGCAAGATCATGCCGGCACCGGCGCTTCCATTCTCGTATGAGAATGACCCATCCACGTTGAGCTTTGCCCAACCTTCCGGAGGCGGGCTCCACTTGCGCTGAGACTTCCAGCTAACATCCACATGTGATATTGGCTGCTCCGCTCCCTCTAGTTGGATGACCATCTTTCCTTTGTCCCGGTCCCCGGCCGGGTATTGTTGGATCCCCAACAGTGAGGTGACGTAGCTTTGAAGGAACCGTCGGGACACCTCCATGGGCGGCGGTGTCTTGTCATGCTGGATCTCGTTACGCACGTGCCAGCACCTCCACATAAGCATGAGGACTCTGAGGCGGTCACCCTCGTCACACTCCGCGATGAGATTCAAGAACCACTCCGGTCCTGTATTGCGGATTGATTTAACATCAGGTATCCGTCAAACTTGCGCCATGGCTTGCCACAGATCAACAACTCTTGGGCACCTGCAAAACACATGAAACTTGTCCTCGTGCTCGAGACCATAGAGAGGGCACACGTCAATAAGCTCCATCTGGTGTGCAAATTTATTTGCCCAAGTTGCGAGAGCATTCGTAGCCACACGCCAACCAAAAACACGCACCTTTGGAGGAGCAGGGCACCTCCATAAAAATGCCCAGATGGCACGCCGCCCGTCCGGTGCCCTGCTCGCCGCGACTGAAGAGGGATGCAACTTGTCCTCGAGCGCCAGCCGGTACGCAAAACGTACGGTGAAGATACCAGTATATCCCTTGCTTTCGCAAGAACAAGTTACTAGATAAGTTTTTGCCTAATTAAATGAAGACTACCATAAGATTATATTTCGGCCAAACTATGGATATAGGTTCGAAGCTCATCTAAAGAAGATAAAGAAGGTCATCCCTATTTTTATATGGTCTTTTGGATGAAATTAGCTAAGTGTTACAACTGAATGCTGACACTAAAGTGTCTTACCAGAATTGGGAATGGAGAAACAAAGACAAAAGGGCCAAAACGTGAGGGTGGATTGGAAAAGGACTACATTTTGTAGTGGAAATGGCTCCATAGAGATATCTACGGAGATGTCCTTGATGACCACATATGCATGCACGACTTCAGCTGCTCATTAGATATCTCATCTGGTGCCATCCAGGTAGAATCTCCCTGACCTTCATACTCGAACATACTGCGGGCTCGGGCTGAGAGTGGCTGAACCCGACTCTCCAGCCATATCAGTGTAGATTTCGGCAGACCCTTCGGTAGGGTGTCGTGACTAGCCAGAAAGCACAGAACAAGAGTCTGTTTTTCCTAGGTTGAGGTCCTCGTGATCGAGGTAAAAACCTGTTATTGCTCTTATTGTATTGATTGGATGGGGTCTACAGAATACAAGGAAGATCTTGATGATTGTAGGTATACCAAACAGTGCAGAAAAGTGTATCTATAACCCATCCTTGTATCAGGGGCTAGGGTTATAGAGCCCTAGTCGGTATCTAAGGCGGTTTGAAGTTTCCGTGACGATCAGCCTCCTTGTCTTGTATGGCAAGGATGCCAGTTTGTTCCTTATGGTGGGCCCAAGGGCCAGTCTGGAGAACGGGGGCGTATAGTGGCTGGGGGCCCTAGTTCGACCATATGGCGTCCGGTGTCCTACGGCACCCCTGGACCGTGGAACGAACCATCAGTAGCCCCTGAACTGGCCCTAGGACGTGGCAGTTTCTGGTCTAGGATTGAACTGTGCGCCTCTTCTTTCGGTAGCTTGACGAGGTCTTGTCCGGTTCATGAAATAGTTAAAAAAATGGGGTGCACGCCTCCTCGTCCACGAGCAACTTATGACGTGATCTGCTGGTTTCTAGATATTGTAGAAGATTACATCACCGATTTGATGATAGCTAAATTCTGACCTCGTTTTTGTCGAAGGAAGTTCTGGTCTACGTTGGATCCTTCTCCACGAAGCCGATTTCCCATTACTTACTTAGAATCTTGATGGCACAGGCGTGGGTCCGAGGCCACATCAGACCTGGCCTAGGGTCTAAGCTAGACCAGTCTCTCCAACTACCGGCCAGAGGGGAGACGTGACAAGTCATGGGCCCCACTTAGGCCACATCCAATCACTCGGAGGGATGCGCCCGAATGGTGACGCATCGGACATAGGTCCTACTCCCTCCATTCCTTTATACAAGGCCACTATCAAAAATACATTTTGCATCAATACAAGGCCACCAACAGTAATCGAGGCAAAATTTAATGTTGTTTCCTCGTACTAGCAACTTTTTAATACATACATGCATGTAGTCATAATGACACTCCACCACTTCCTTCCCATTCATTCCTTGCATGCTTGTGGTGCATTAATGATCCCGATTAACTAAAAGAAAAGTTGACTTATAAAGGAGTCATTAAATTTTATCTTGGTACCTGTAATATGAGTTTGTGGCCTTGTATAAGGGAATGGAGGGAGTATTAAGGGTGTGATGCCTCGATTATTGCATCTAGTGGGGATACGACAAAGATATTCATCCACGCGTCATGTCATTAACGGCGTTGCCTTGCATCCCCTGGGGGTTTATAAGATGAACTACGCCGAAATGTGCAACACTTCTCCCTTTTCTGCTTCTAGTTTCTTCTTCCTCGCGCTCCAGCACCCATTGTTGCACTATCCTGCTCAAGTTTTTCCTCTGCTCACTGCACCACCATCCACCAATGGCCTCAAAATGAACCAAGGCTCGCGGCGGCGATGACACGAAGGGCAATGATTCCAACAAAGATGCTGCTGCCAGCAAGGGAGCTGCCAGCGGCAAGGGCAAGACCACCACCGCTTCGAATATGAAGGGTAAGTAGATGGCTTCGACAACAATGGTGGCACAGCTCAACACCCTTGCGGTGCTAGGCTATCTGCAGCCGCAATATCACGTGGCATGGAAGTCCCCGGTGAGGCGGTGACGGCGATCAGTGGCATGGT
This sequence comes from Triticum dicoccoides, assembly GCF_002162155.2. Lineage (NCBI taxonomy): Eukaryota > Viridiplantae > Streptophyta > Magnoliopsida > Poales > Poaceae > Triticum > Triticum dicoccoides. The sequence continues at coordinate 15,152,962 of NC_041385.1, forward strand.
GGAGATCATTCCGTCGACGCGTGGCGTTGAGTGGGTTCTCTTCATGGCTTTCTCGGTGTGAGGTATGTTACTGCTCATCCACGAACTCGCCTGTGCATGCTCTACTCTTACCTTCTGGAACTTTACCATTTAACAACGAAGGGGATCCTGCTTCATGACGTTGTGCGAGTGTTTCCTGGGAATCCGGACGCATTTCGGCCTCTGGGGCTGGTAGTTTCAGGTTAAGATCCAAACCAATGGTGCCGGGATTAGGAGATTAGTGAAGAAATGAAGGCGCAAATGTCAACTGTAGGATTAGGAGATTGTTACAAAGGCAAAAGAGGTCCAAATAATACTTTCTTAGTTTTGATACAACCTTTTATATGAGTATTTGGTGCACTCATTATCATCTGATGAATTAAAGATCGTAAGAAATAAATATTAAATGCTAACTATGTACCTTCAAGCGACTTTGCATCAAGTTACCGTTTCTCAATACAAAATCTAAATGGATCCATATCATTCTCACCACATATTTGTACAACCAGGATGCTTACTTAAACTCTATAGCTCCTTATTGTTCTTTTCCAGGTAGAGGTATTCTATCGGTGCTCCATCCTGAAATCTATTGTGTACTGCCAAGTCCGTGAGGCGTAGCGCTCACTGCTCGACCATTTCTCTACTGAACTGTGAACAATAGAGGTAAGATATTCGAAACAAGCGGAAGTCCCTTTGATTCTTGATTTCTAGCATACATGGGCGACTTGATTAGTGCTGCTACTGTATGAAAGATGCATGTGAGCACTGATGCCGGCTGTTTGCCATCCTATGTCTTTTTTGCTGCTAGTTTCAGAAATAATCCTGCATGAATGGCATCAAAACTGCTTGATGCTATCTCTCGGGCAAAGTAGATGCTAGTTTGTTTACTATCTGTACATCAGGTCTACTTGATGCAAGTGGCTTTTTTTGCTTGTCTCTCTTTCACATATTGTTTGTTCTTTTTGAATGTGCAGGTTATCTGTACATCAGGTGATCTTTGTTGCTGGAACCTGTGAGATAAAGTTTATGTGCTTTGAACCTCTTTATGTGCTTTGAACCTGCAAGATACAGTTCTGTATACTGTTGTGTGAGATAAAGTTATGTACTTACGTGTGAACGTGGGAGATAAGTTATTGAGATGTGTTGTTTTGTATAATGTTACGCGAGATAAAGTTATGTGCTGGCAACATGTGAAATAAAGTTTTCTATACTTGTGTTGTGCTGGCAACATGTGAAATAAAGTTTTCTATACTTGTGTTATTACTTATCGTGGGAAGGAAGTACTGTTACTATTACTGATTTAACAACATTGACTGTAAATAAAATAGGGCTTGGCCCAAGCACTATTGGATTGTATAAAGGCCACGTCCAGAATTTATATTGCACCGAATACTTGGGCTCTTAAAGGCCATGGCCCAAACTATATTGGAGTCGTTTCTAAATAGAGCTATATAAATTTTAGATTCTAAAAAGGTTGAGGCCCAAAAAGAATGACGGTAAAAGGCTGCATCCAAATATAAAATAAAAGGCTGAATTGTTGGGCCAGACCCATTTAGCTAATCAAAGCACATGGAAAAAAAACTAAATGGGCTGAATTGTTGGGCTCGGCCCATCTAAAACACCTAATCAGACCGGGCTGAATCTTGTCAGTGACCTTTTTAATTGGTCGTAATTTTGCCACGTCAGATTGCCACGTCGGATCCAACGTGGCCTGGGCAGACAGCCAGTGACCAAAACAAAAGGTCATGGGTTCAACGACCTTCTGTTTTGGTCGTAAATGTCTACGACCTTCTCACAGAGAAGGTCGTTAATTTCAGTTTACGATCGCCACCTTTTGACCTTCTGTTTTTGGTCACAAAAAGGTCACAAATGAAATACAATGACCTTTCAGTGACCAATAGTCAAGGTCACAAGTTGACTTATTTTTTGTAGTGAATTTGAATTGTCAATATGAGTCCTCTTCGGTTCCTACCGGAGAGGACTCATATTGCGGCCACAAATTTTACACATAGAGTTCAGTGAAGACCAACTGGTTATGGTAGTTTCAGAAATAACATATTTAAGATGGTAAACACCCTGTTCATGGAGTGAGGTGGGACTAAACTTGTGGGCTGATCTTAACAGTAGCGGTTTTCTTTGAAGCGCGCTGCTGCTAACTTCTATAGCAGTAGCGCGGTTCGGTATAGGAC
>NC_041385.1:15155523-15166517 GCF_002162155.2 Triticum dicoccoides
GCAATTATAGCAGTAGCGCGGTTTGTGATGGATGCGCTACTGCTATTTTCCTTTCAGCAGCGCATTTTGATATCACGCGCTGCTGCTAAATAGCAGTAGCGTGGTATTTTGAGGAGCACTGCTGGTAAGATTCTGTGTATAGGCTTTTTCCTAGTAGTGTTTTGGTGGGCCCAAAGGCCGATCTGGAAACCGGGGGCGTATAGCGGCCGGGGGCCCTAGGCCGACCATATGGCGTCTCGTGGCCTACGGCACCATTGGGCCGTGGAACCATCAGTAGCCCCTGAACTGGCCCTAGGACATGGCAACTTCTAGTCTAGGATTGAACTGTGTGCCTCTTCTTTTGGTAGCTTGACGAGGTCTTGGCCGGTTCATGAAATACCTAAAAAATGGGGTGCACGCCTCCTCGCCCGCGAGCAACTTATGACGTGATCCGCTGGTTTCTAAACATTGTAGAAGATTCCAGCATTGACATCACCGATTTGATGATAGCTAAATTCTGATCTCACTTTTGTTGAAGTAAGTTCCGGTCTACGTTGGATCCTTCTCCACGAAGCCGATTTCCCATGACTTAATTAGAATCTTTATGGCACAGGCGTGGGTTCGAGGCCACATCAGGCCTGGCCTAGGGTCAAGCTAGACTACTCTCTCCAACTACCGGCCAGAGCGGGAGACGTGACAAGTCATGGGCCCCACTTAGGCCACATCCAATCACTCGGAGGGATGCGCCCGAACGGTGACGCCTCGGGCATAGATCCTATTAAGGGTGTGATGCCTCGATTATTGCATCTAGCGGGGATACGGAAAATATATTCATCCGCATGTCATGGCATTAACGGCGCTTCCCATGGGGGTTTATAAGATGAACTACGCTGAAATGTGCAACACTTTCTCCCTTTTCTGCTTCTAGTTTCTTCTTCCTCGCGCTCCAGCACCCATTGTTGCACTATCCAGCTCAAGTTTTTCCTCTGCTCAGCGCACCACCATCCACCAATGGCCTCAAAATCAACTAAGGCTCACGGCGGCGATGACAGGAAGGGCAACGATTCTGACAAAGATGAAACTCATGGGCACTAGCACCCATGGTTTATTGATATAGGAGAAAGCATCCCTTGTGAGAAACCAGAAATTCGTCCCCGACGTGGCTCGAACCCTGGTTGCTGGAGACGCCACTGCGCTCCCTTGCCACTAGGCTATAGCCTAGTTCTCAATGATTCTGACAAAGATGTTGCTGCCAGCAAGGGAGTTGCCGGCGGCAAGGGCAAGAGCACCACCCCTTCGGATATGAAGGCTAAGTAGATGGCTTCGACAACAATGGTGGCACAGCTCAACACTGTTGCCGTGCTAGGCTATCTGCAGCCGCAATATCACGTCGCATGGAAAAGTCCCCGGTGAGGCGGTGACGGCGATCAATGGCATGGTGGAGATCATTCGGTCGACGCGTGGCGTTGAGTGGGTTCTCTTCATGGCTTTCTCGGTGTGAGGTATGTTACTGCTCATCCATGAACTCGCCTGTGCATACTCTACTCTTACCTTCTGAAACTTTACCATTTAATGACGAACGGGATCCTGCTTCATGACGTTTTGCGAGTGTTTCCTGGGAATCCGGACGCATTTCGGCCACTGGGGCTGGTAGTTTCAGGTTAAGCTTCAAACCAATGGTGCCGGGACCTGCGTGTGCCATGGAGCCGCCATCAAGCAGCGATCCGGATCAGGGTACATCAAGTGCTCCCTGCCAGATTCCAACAAGAAATGGTAGCAGACCTGGTTTTACAGCATCTCCAACAGGCGTGTGAAATTTGCGGTGCATTGGAAAAACCGTCAGTCTCGCCCGCGAGTGGTCGCGCAGCGCGCTCTGGCAGGCGCGCGAAATAAATTGGTCTGCAAGCGGGGAAAAGCGGCAGCGCGCACGGTAGTTTTGCTGCACGATGCCCAGCACGCTGGTTAAAAGCCGCACGCCTGCACCCGCCAACCGCTAGAAACTTCCCTCCCGCCGCGCATTCTTCCCCCGCCTCTTCCAGCGCCCCCCTACCCCCCGCGCCGTCGCGCCTTCTCCCCCGGCCTCTTCCAGCGCCTCGCCACCACCGCGCCTTCTCCCCCCGTCGGTTCCAGTGCCCCGCCATGCCGCCGCGCGCCCGGAGCAGCTCGGGCTACCGCGGCATCTGCCTCCGCCCCTCCGGCATGTATTACGCGGAGACCCTCTCTGGCGATACACGCCTCGGGCTCAGAACATCGACACCGCCCACGAGGCCGCCCGCGTGTACGATGCGGTGGCTTGGCGCCTGGAGCGGCCTCTATCGCAGATGAACTTCTCTGACGTGCGGACACGCCAGCAGGCGCATGATCTCGCGCCTCCCCCGTGACTAATCGGCGACGAGGATCGCCGCCTCCTCATCGCCGAGGCGGACGAGCACGCCATGGCGGTGTGGCGCGAGCGCTTCCCGCAGGGTGTCGCCGCCGAGAACGAGTTCTGGGCGCAGTGGAGGGCGAAGCGAGTCGTGCGTTGGGCTGACAAGTTTGCGCGGAAGGAACTAGCGGAAGGCCAGATCGACATGGGACGTGCATCGTCCTGGGACGATAAAGATTCTCGGTGGCTCGACGCGCGTTTACGTCGTCGGACTACACCACCGAGGAGCACGAGGAGTAGTCTAGCATCGTTTTATCTATTTTGATTTAGCATCGTATGAAGTTGCTTGTGGTTTGGGGCTTGAACTATGCTATGAATTTGAACTATGAACGCTTCCGTATGTCTTGTTTCATATTATTTTCAAGCGCCGGCTGGGCGCGTGCTGAATTTTACCACGCCCGATGAAGCGGTACGACGGCGCGCTAAATTTTGCAGCGTCTGGAAAAGCAACCACCCTCCCGCATGCGCTAAAACGCTATTTCGGGGCTACAAAATTATTTTAGCGGTGCCTGTTCGAGATGCTCTTACTGCATGGACGTCCTGGTGGGCGCACCAGCCATGCCCGGCCTTTTCGCTTTCTCGCCGGAGCCAAAAAGATGATGGAATTCAGACTAGGATCTGTAGCACTACAATGAGAGGAACTCTGTACTCACGGGAGACATGGTGGAACACCAGGGACGAACACACGAAGCACACAGGGTTTTGCGACGCGTTAAACTTAGTGTCTTTTCTCTCTCTTTCCTTCTTTTCAACTGGGAAACAAACTGAGCGATATTCCAACATGCACGCGCTAACCCACAGCTTCGAACTGTGGACTCACTCGTACGCTACAGAAACGTAAACACGTTTTGGCCACAACGTACGTGGACACAGCACGCTTCTCACGGAACCAAACATGCACGTACAAATACAGTACATGTGATCCTTATGTGACTACCACATTGCTATGGAAACTTGACAAGTTTTAGAGATGAACATGGAATTGAAAGCGCCAAGATTAAACACCATAAAGAGAGTAGTAATACCACTGTACTTCCTTGTTTTATTTATTATTTTGGTCATACATTCACTTCATACAGTGTTTACCATCAAGTACAACCCAGGTTCATCAATTCTTTGAGGTATTGCAATGTTTTAAATAAAATACTAGTCTAATTACACTTATCCAGCGGCCTCACAAGTACGTGAAGACCAAACTTAGGTTTCAGAGTAAACATATCAACGGGCGCATGCACATAGTCAGGGGAAAGTGTGAATGAGAACTTCTGGAGCATCAGGGCAAGCGTCGACTTCGCTTCCAACATAGAAAAATTCTGACCAATGCAAGACCTTGGTCCCATTGAAAATGCTAGCAGGCCGTGTGGAACCTTTGCTGCACGCGTGATCCCATCCTTAAATCTCAGTGGCTTGAATTCATCTGCGTCATCACCCCAAACCTCCTTGTCGCGATGCATAATTGGAATAGGTATGACAATTGCCATGCCTTTGGGCAGTTTTATTGATCCCACTGTCATATCGGTCACGGTTTTCCTTTGCATAAAAAGAGCAGGCGAGTAGAGCCTCAAGGTCTCGAAGAGCACCATTGTCATCTGCAATATATAGTTTGTTATCGTTTGCTACAGGTTCTAAGATGCTATAAGAGAATCACAAAACATTAGAGTATGAGAATCTACAGTTATCTGTTTCTTGCCTCTTTCAGTTTGTTGAGCGCATTGGGGTTAGGAGATTCCCTCCCAAATTCCTTACAGACCTCTTTTCGGAGCCTATCTTGCCATTCAGGGTATATGCTGAGCAAATACACCGACCATGTGAGGAGAAGAGATGTGTTTTCATGACCAGCGAAGAAGAATAGCTTGCACTCATGTATGATCTCCTCCAGGCTCAAGCTGAGATCCTCCTGCTTCCCTCCTTTTTTGGTTTCGATGCAAGAGTCAAGCATCACACCGAGCAGATCATTTCCATATTCACTAGTTGCCAATCGTGGTTGTATGATTTGTGTGAGTAGGCTCTTAAGCTTTCTTTCAAGCATCCATTTGCGCTGATTCCTTTCAGTAGGAAGATATCTGAATTGAGAAAAAAAAACATCGACGATGCATAAGGACCACTATTGTGTATCAAAATTGTTTCAACAAATGAACGGACTATGTAAATTAGCCGGTGCACTTTTTTATCTACAAGGTATAAATTCAAGGAATGTGAGATTTTTACTTGAATCCTGGTATCGGCACGTCAAGGAAAGTTTCCATAGTGATCCCCAACAGCTCAGTTTGGGCCTGGAAGACTTCATTTCCTAATTTGTAACTGCTTCCAAAGATGGCATATGATATATTATCAACTGTTAGCTCACTGAAAAATTTATTGATATCTACTTTTGTTTCTCCATTGTCGTTTTGAGATGCTTGATCTTCCAACTCCTTGGCCATGCTTTTGGCAAAATCCAACATTGTTTTTGTCATCATCTGTAATGAACACAAAATGAAGTAGATATTTCTATAGTTTGGCATTCCTGAAAAATGTTCCATTGACGATTAACACACCAATGACACTGATATTAATACTCCGTGAAAATAAATTATGTAAAATGCTATTTTAGATAAATGTATACATTTTTACGGAAACATTATAAAATATCTACATTGACATATAATTGTAACCACGGTATATTCATAAAAGATAATACTACACATATACTCCCTCCCATTCCTAAACATATGTCTTTTTAGATATTTCAACATGGGCTACATACAGATGTATATAGACATATTTTAGAGTATAGATTCACTCATTTTTCTCTGTATGTAGTCCATATTGAAATCTATAAAAAAAACTTACATTTAGGCAGAAAGGGAGTAATTATTAGCTAGAGAAAATCCAACATTTTCAGTGTTTGTGGTGTGGGTTGAAATGATTGTATACGCCATTGTAGTAACTAAGGGTGTAGTTTTTGGCCTAGAATGCAGCTCTTAACAAAATTCAGAAATAGAATTAATAAATGGTACAATAAGCATCTGTGTTTTAGTTTAATATGTGGATACACATAAATTAGCAACCAATAAAATCAAATTTTGAAAGGTACAATCTAGATTCATATGTCACAACACATGGCCTGCAACAAGAGTTTACATAATGTAAGCTAATGTTTTTAGTAAACACATATTGAAGACCCGGGTTGATGGCTAGTGAATTTCAAATCAGAATTCCGCTGTTTTATATTTCTGCGTTGCTGCTAAGACTGCAAGTGTTTTTTCGCGAAAACAAAAAAAAGACTGCAAGTGTTTAGCTTGACACAACACATCAAGAGATCCCGGTATTACCTTTAGCTTATCAATAGTGAAAACAGGGTTGATTATCCTACGATGGCGCACCCAATCCGCGCCTTCCATAAACCCGAGTCCCTTACCAACCAAAGCCAAGAGAGTAGGGTGTGCATCATTCTTCACGAAATGTCCAGACTTGCTTGAAAGGATTTGCCTTGCCAATTCGTAGTCAAATATGCAGATTCGGGGCTGTGGCCCATGCCAGTAGAGAAATGGTTCTCCTGCAAAGCATCGAAATAATATAAAAGTCTTTAACCGTGTGACTTCAGAGAAATGGATCTTCACGAAATGTCCAAGACTTGTTTGGAAGTTTTCTTAGCTATATACTGAACTATTTCTCAGACAAGTTGCTGGGTGGCATTTCGTAGTCAAATACCCAAGCAAGTTACTGTGTGGTAGACTTCTGGATTTATGTCCCAGGAATTATAACCTAAAATTCTTTATGTTTCTCCCCCAAAAAATTATGACTTCCCTTTCTGTTGCTTTATCTTTGTCAGCGCGCCTGCTTAACTTTTTTAGGAGAAGTGTAGCTGTTTAACTGGGGTTAAGTTTTGTGTTGAACTCTTTATATGAAATTATGTATTAGTTACGCGAAAGGTGCATCTGAGGTGCAAAACGGCCTAAAGGCTGAAATTTATGCAAATTCATTAAACATCCCATTTTAGGTTTGCCATGTGAATAAAATTATTTTTTGCCATGGAAGAATAATGTAAAATATGCTCCGTGTCTGTTTTCCTTTTGTTTTGAGGGAAGCTCCGTGTCTGTGTGGAATCGGGAAGGTTCCCGTCTGCTCCGGCATGCTCCGTTGGATGGGCATGATCGACGGCGCGCGTAGTGGCGCAGATTTCTTCTATAAATCAGCCGGCTTCGTGGAATTTTTTTCTGAACAAGAGAAGAAACAAAAAACAGAGCACTTTAACCTACTGGGCAAAGGGTAATAAGCACAATAGATAGTACCATGTTGACCCCTCCATTTGAGGTAGTGGGGCGCGATCCGCGGGAGGTACTTGTGGTCGCCGACGTCCAGCACCAGGCGGTCAGTCTCCTCCTTCATGCTCCTCACGTCCTCGTTGCAGCCTTTCAAGAAGCTGTAGGAGGGTCCATGGATCCCCTGCTCTCTGAACCACTTGCTCATGGCGTACGGCCTCCATACGAGGCGCACGACGGCGTAGTCCCACAGCTGCGTCGCGGCAACCGCAAGCAGAGCAAGTACAACTAGGAGGAGCACAGCAAGGAAGGCCATGGGCGAAGCGAAGAGGAAGACGATGTAAGTGGGAGCTGTGTGGTGTGGCTGCAGCTGCAGCTAGCGACACAAGTAAATAGGAGTATCACCACTGGTTCAAAGCGACAGCAGTACGGTTCGTGTCCTCGTGGGATACCTCTCGTCCACATGCATCACCTCGGGCACTGTTGCTAAAACCGACAGCAGCCAAGATTTTTTAGCTTTGTGGATCAGGTTTGCAGACGAGTAACGCCAACCACAGGTGATTTTTGTTGGATAAGTTTGTATTTTTTCTAATTAATTCAATTCATAAATAAATCATGACGATATCAGTGATAGTATATCAATCACATGTTGATTTCTAAACATGCGAGCGCATACTAAGTATGGAAGGAAAACATATATTAAAATAACAAGTACACCTAACAAATGAACCAGTAAGTACATGATGGACAAATCGTTACCCTCCAATTGGCCATCACGAAGCTGCGGCGCCGGCAGCAGTGTTTTCATCGGTCTTCTTTACCATGGTGGTGTCGGAGAGGTCGAGGATGTAGTCGAAGTAGCGAATGAGACGAACAACAGTTAGCAGTCGTGTTGACACGCTCCCAAAAACGTAATCGCCAATTTTCATTGTATTTTGACATGTTCTAAATACATGTATATTTTTAAATTACTTTGTTTAATTTTTAACAATGTTCATTGTGTATTTAAATGTTTACGAAATCAACATGCGACACGACGTTGGAGGTGGAAGAACAATCTGTTGGAACCACAGTCCTAGACCCATGTGAATGGCGAGAGATGGTGCTATGATATGTCGAGTTAGGCCACACGAAGCTACCGCCCTTGGGGGGGGGGGGGGTGATATCGACCTCGAGTCTTGAGCACTATCCAAGTATCCAACCAGACAATGGTCGATCTCAAGATAGCACTAAGTAACCATAACCATGATATGACGTACCAGTCGCAAATCTAAGGGTCAGGCTTCGCATGGCTTGAGCCTACCCTCAAAAATCGTGAATTATTTTTTTAGTAGTAAGCCTCAGCATATTTGGCAGGCCCAGTCCAAGAAAAACAGGTGCAGCCGGCCCATCTAAGCCAACCAAGTCACACAGAGCCTACCCTGCATTTCCGTCCTAGATTCGCTGTTGTGAGGTACTATTAGGTTTGCAAAGCACTAGTAGAACACCTAATAGTCCCGGTTCGTGGGGGCCTTTAGTCCTGGTTCATGAACCGGGACTAATGGGCCGTTACTAATACCTTCACCCATTAGTCCCGGTTCAAACTAGAACCGGGACTAATGTGCCTCCACGTGGCTCTGTGCGCCGAGCCCAGTCAGGGGGCCTTTGGTCCCGGTTGGTGGCACCAACCGGGACCAAAAGTCCATGTTTTTTTGGAAATTGGCTGCTTTAGGGGTTTTGGTGGTTATTTTTAGGTTGTTATATTAGCTAGCTAATAGAGAGAAGTGTCCTCTCTTATATCTTCGTCCTTGGTTTACCAACGCTGCTGCTATATATGTTCATTTTACCAACTAATATAATAACTCATGCATGCTCGCATACATCAGCATATATAATAACAAGTACTCGTCCTACTAATCATGCATCATCATACAACTTCTACTCGTTATTAATAATAAGTCATACGATCATCATTCTCATAGTCATCGAACCCAACCCTACATAATTGTTCTTAACACATGATCATCAGTATCAGGTAGGACCTAAACACCCTTAAGGTAAAATAGCATAAAACAATATAGACCCTGACTCTCCATTATGAAGAATGGCGATCATCCTGTCTCCAATTTTTGCCCTTCGCTGAATGTTGCTTCCAAGAAGCTCCTTACGACTGTCCATACATTTTTTCCATTCTTTGATTCTCATATCTCCACTTATTTTAGAAACCCGGTATGGACAGTTGAGATTCGTAGGACGACCTGGTTGTATGTTCAAAACATGAAGGCTACCGTGTGTATACATCAGATGAGGCACACAATCATTCGGGATTATCTGTTGAAAAACATAGTAATAACTTTGTAGTTAGCAATGATATGATGTACTATAATTTTAGAAGTGTGCAAAAAGATGCACAGATGTTGTAATAGTACAAAAATCTTACCAGGGTATCTCCATGGTAGTTACCGTAGTTCAACACGTGCACTAGTGGCACGTATTGACCATAATGTTGAGGAGTTCGATTGTAGACATTGTAATTCTCAAGATCAGTATAAAATGCGACCAGATGATTTTTCTCCTGATAAGTTAGTTCGGAGCCTTCGGTGTAGTAGGTTCTGTCTACCATCTTCCGCACATTCTTTAAAAAATGAAAATAAGCTGTCAATGGAGAATAAGTTGTCAACTATTTTGAAATAAACAATATAAATTACTTAATAACTATGTTAAGCTCACATGGGGGAAGAATTGGAGGTGTATCCACAAGGACGAAAATCGTAGGTCTCTCTTGCTCGATTGTAGGATCACCAAGATCCATGGTAACAAGCATACCCTCATCAAAACCATACATCTTGCAAAGTGCTTCCCAATTTTTGCAACCAAAATGGGTTACACTCTGAGCATTGTACAGCTTTACTTGAAAATCCACACCATGATGGGTATTTAGGATAATTTTTTTGGTTTTGAAACTTTCATGGTCTTCAAAACCCATCCTCTCCAAGACATAGCGTCTTGCAAAGCATGGGATAAGCTAGTCGAATTGGAAAAGATGAAAAATATTGTCATGATTAAAATAGTTGAAGTCATGAGTAATTACGAAAAAAAAACTTTTATCGTCGGTTGCGTATCGTATGAACATCGAAGGTCTCCTCGAGCTTAATGCTGAAGCGACGATCTTCGTCCAGCACAATGAACCTGTCGCAGATACCTCGGTCATCGTGGCACCGGTCGCACTCCCCCGGGCGGTTTTCGTCGTCCGATGAGTACGACATTTCCGGCCTACGTTCATAATTCAAATATTAAACTAGATCATTATTATTAATCACGGGTTGACTATCGATGATCGATGTACGTAGATCCTCCTTTCATTCCCGAATGCATTATTATATCAAATTGTCTAGCACACGGGAATGAAGGAGAACTTATCCAATATGAGCATTCAATAAGCAAAACCAAATCATAAAATAAGCAAAACCAAATCATAAAATAAAGTATAGTATTCAAATTAACATGCATTCAATAATTATAAGCAAAAGTACATCATCTCTTGGTGTCCGTACATCGTCGAATATTATCACTAATACAACTAGAATCATAGCGCCCGACGGGTATCGACGCGAGCGGTGGATACCCAAAGATAAGGAACCATCACAGGATCATAGCTCCAGTGAGATCCCTGAAGAACCTGCCAGGTATTGTCGAATCTGCCCTCCAATGCAACCATGTAGCGACGGACGTGCTCGTCCTCCTCGCTGACACGGTGACGTACCACCTCCGCGGTGTCCGGATGCCTCAGCACCGTCACTGGCCCACGCGACCGCCACCAAACAAGGATCGGGTCAACAACGGGCTGCCTCCTCACCAACCTACGTCCCCCGGAAGGTAGCACCTCCCAATACCAGCCCGGCGGAGCCCAGTCCCGAACATGGCCCTGATCAAGCAGGCCTCCACCGCCGAGTCGACGATGACGAGGATGCGGGATAGGCATCGCCGACGTCGATGCGGCAACTACTTCTATATATAGTTAAATAAAAGTAGTTTTATTAATTAAATCAACTATCTAGTTCAACTACTAAGCACTTACTATAAATAAATAAGTAGTACTTACTAAAAACAAACTACTTCTATATATAGTAAAATAAATTAGTTTATTAAATCAACTAGCTAGTTCAACTATATATAAACTACTTCTTATTACTGCACATCTAATCTAACAAAAAAATCATTAATTGCTACACATCTAATCTAACAACTATATATAAACTACTTCTTATTACTACACATCTAAACTATATACAAAAAAATCATTAAAATTCTATGAACAAAATTAATTACTACACATCTAATCTAACAAAAAAATCTAATCTAACAAA
>NC_041385.1:15167312-15168458 GCF_002162155.2 Triticum dicoccoides
TGGAGCAGGAGAGATCAAAAACTGCTAAGTCCTGTATATATAGCAAGAGCATCGGTCCCGGTTGATGGCTCCAACCGTGACTAATGCCCCCTTTAGTCCTAGTTGGTGCCACCAACCGGGACCAAAGGCCTCTTTTCAGCAGCCCAAAGGGCGGGAAACGAAGACCTTTGGTCCCGGTTGGTGGCTCCAACCGGGACTAAAGGGGGGGCATTGGTACCGGTTGGTGCCACGAACCGGTACCAATGCACCCCTTTAGTTCCGGCTGGTGCCACCAACCGGGACTAAAGGCCATGTGCTGCCCACGTCGCGGCACGAAAGTTTAATCCCACCTCGCTAGCTGAGGGAGCTCGAGAGTGGTTTATAAACCCCAGTCCCGCTGCCCTCTCGAGCTCCTCTCAAATGCAGGCTTACGGGCCTAAACGCACTCTATGTGCCTGTGGGCCTATTGGGCCTATTGCGGGCCTGAATCCTGACCCATTGTTGGGTTTCTAGTCGTATTCAGGCCGTGGTAGCCCTTTAGGTGGCACTTTTTTATTTTATTTATTTTATTTTGATTCTTCCTGCAGCTGTTTTTTTAGTCCCACCTCGCCAAGCGAAAGGCACTCGCAGCTGTTTATAAGCCCTGAATGTAGAGACGATGACGAAGAGGCTCAATGCTCCTGCACGTTGGTTAGCTTCAAGCCTTGAGGAATACGGTAGACTGCACAGAGCTATGTGCAGTGCAGTTGACACTATTCCGAAAGGCTTGAAGCAAATTAACAAGCATTGCGCCTCTTTTTTATTTTTAATGACTTATTACAACTGAGAAATAAAAAAATAAAAAAATATAGCTGAAAAGAAAAAAACTATATATAAAACTACTCAGTAATGAATTGAAGCAAAAAATAGTTGTGATTAACTGTACTAAAAAAGGAGCATAGATGCTTATTTTTAATGATTTATTAATACTCAGAAATAAAAAGAAAAGAAAATAGTTGTGATTAACTTTACTAAAATATGAGCATATATGCTTATTTTTAATGACTTATTATAACTCAGAAATAAAAAGAAGAAAAAATAGTTGTGATTAACTTTATTGAAAAATGAGCATAGATGCTTATTTTTAATGACTTATTACAACTAAGAAATAAAAAGAAAAAAAATAAA
>NC_041385.1:15168978-15199261 GCF_002162155.2 Triticum dicoccoides
AAAATAGTTGTGATTAACTTTACTAAAATATGAGCATAGATGCTTCTTTTGAATGACTTATTACAATTCAAAAATAAATAGAAGAAAAAATAGTTATGATTAACTTTACTAAAAAATGAGCATAGATGCTTATTTTTAATGACTTATTACAACTCAGAAATAAAAAGAAAAAAAAAATATAGCAGAAAAGAAAAAAAATTATATAAAAAGCTACTCAGAAATGAGCATAGATGCGCTTATAGAGGAAATTCAAATTAAATTCATTACAAATTTCAAGAGAAATTCGTATGAATTTAGCCTAAATTCCTTATATAAGGGCATCTATTTTCATTTTCAGAGGAGCTCAATAAGGCAAAGAGGAAGGGGCTTATAAACCGGTCTGATTCCCCTCCGGTTGGCGAGGTGAGACTAAACTTTGGCCGCAATGAGGACCAACCCTTAGTCCCGGTTGGTGGAATGGACCGGGACTAATGGTCGTCCTTTGGTCCCGGTTCAGCCCACCAACTAGGACCATTGATGATGGGCCAGGAGCGAGGGCCATTGGTCCCGGTTCGTCCCACCAACCGGGACCAATAGGTCCAGACGAACCGGGACCAATGGCCCACGTGGCCCGGACGGCCCCTGGGGCTCACGAACCGGGTCCAATGCCCTCATTGGTCCCGGTTCTGGATTGAGCCGGGACTAATGGGCTGGACCGGCCTGGACCATTGGCCCCTTTTCTACTAGTGAAGTGTTATACCTCTAAAAAATCACTCCCCTTTTTGGTGAAGCATGAAAGAGATCCTCAGCTAGTTTCTTCTAGAGTTGAGTCGTTCCATTTCACCTGGGCCCCGGGTATGATTTTGAGCGTGAGAAGAACGACAAATCCTATTTTCTGCTCTGTGTGGCAAACTGTCACCTTACTGCATAGAGCTAGCGTAGGAGCGACTTATTTGGTCAGCCGGTTTAACGTTGTATAGATCTCGGTTTTGTGAACCTTTTAGAAGGTTCATGTCTGGTTCAACTGCCCTTTTTTGTCTGTTCTTTTCTTGTTATTTCTTTTTATGGTTTTTTGGACTCTTTTTATCCCTGTTTTATTTCTAATAAGACCTTTTTATTATTTTTTTCAAAATTTTCAATTGTTTTTAAAATTTCAAAATATGTTAGCATTTTCAAAAGTCGTTTGTAGTTATGAAAAATATTCAAATTTCAAATATTAATTGCAATTACAAAGAATTTTCCTATTTTGAAATTTCTTCACAAATTAAATAATGTTAGTGTATTCTAGAAAATTTCATGTTTAAAAAAATCAGGAATTTTAATAAAATGTTCTCAATATCAAAAAACTGTTTGGAATTTCAAAAAAAAAATCTTCATTTTCCAATAATTTTTCAGAAGTTTTAAAAACAATTCATATTTTTAAAATATGTGATTTTATAGAAAAATATTCATTTGTTCAAATAAAGAAAAAACTAAAAAAAATAATTGTACAGCAACAAGGCCACTTCAGATTCCAATTTGCTACAGTGAACCATCTTGCTACAGTGAACCGGTTCTCTACAGTCTACCAGTTGTTGTGTGTGTATTGGTTCGCTACAATGTGGTGCTGGCTACATGGCCAACCCAATGGGAGGGCGTCTATGTATTTATTTGATTGTTCGACGCGGCAATCATACACAGGAGCTTGGAGAACAATTTCATCTTGCGCCAACTCTTAACATCCTCCCTTCACTGCTTTCTATGTGGATTTCATAGGATTTTTGAAGGGTTAGAATCATTGGGATTTTCTTCCTACTTTAGTCGTTTGATTCACATGATTGAATACTATAGGATTTTTTCCTATGGAATCAAATACTGCTACATTTCAATGGAAATTAAGCATCCACTCCAACCTCTTTTTACCGTTCCTTTGTTTTTTCTGTGACATCAAACACACTATGCTAATCGTATAGGATTCAAATGGACATGCCACTCAAATCCTGTATTTTTCCTATTCCTACGTTCTAAAATTCCTGCAAACCAAAGAGGGGCTAAGCATGTTTCATATTTTGGAATATCCTCCCAATTTTGGAAGCTTCTGGCCCGGTTTTCACATGATTTTTTTATTTTCCATTTTTTTTTTTAATTTCCATGAAGTTTTTTAAATGCACGATTTTCAAGAATTATTTCGAATTCATGAACTTTTTTTAATGCACGGACATTTCTCAATTCGTGAACTTTCTTAAAATTTGTGAATTATACTCGTATGCATGGCTTTTTTTTAATTCTTGGAAATTTTTCATATCCATGAACTCTTTTCCAACTCGTGAACTTTCTTCGAAATTGCCAAAAAGTAAATTCATGAAATATTTTCAAATCCATGGATTTTTTCAACTTCAAGAACTTTTTGAAAATCCATTAACTTTTTTAAAAGTTCATGATTTTTTCCAAAATTTACAGAAATTTAATAAATCCGAGAACATTTTTAATCCGGAACCATTTTTTCAGTGAACAACACAGCAGCAGAAAAAGAAAAACAGTGAGAAAAGCGAGCAAATGAAAAAGAAAAGGTAGGCTAGCAAAGGAGACTGGCAGCAGCGCGCGAGCAAGTGCCTGGCCCCCGCCAAAGAGGAAAGCTTAACTGGCGCTTAAGGCCGTAGGGGCGCTCTAGGGTTATGCATGCCGCAGAAATAAATCCTTTGGGCTTTTAGTAGGTAAAACAGATGCGTGCATAATCAATAAAGCTAGCCATGATGATCTTTCCAAAAAAAAATCAAATACTTTTCTTTGAAAAATGAAAATATTCAGTTCTTTTTACTTGCATCAGATTTCGCCGATCAAACTAGAGAATTGGAAGTGATGGTCCAGGCTCAAAAGCCCAACATCCGGGCTGGGTGGATAAGTTTATTTTTTTTTGGGGGGGTTACCATGGAAAATACTTAAACCATGGGAGATACTAGTTCGTCTCTCATTGCATTCCTAGCGACCAAAGGGACGCGTCAGCTAATATGGTGAAATCTCCTGTTCTCCTCGCGATGTCTGCCAACTCATACTCATGAGCCAACTTGTTACTGGCCCTGGGCTACGACGCTGAATTCCGTGCTGGAGAAGGTAGATAGGATCTCTTTTGCATCAGGCACTACAGCATGGCTTTCAGTTCTGCAGCTCTGGTTCGACTGCAGTTCGCGCCCTATGCCCGCGTTATCCGTCTCCAGGATCAGCTGACCTTTAAAAAGCCTTGCAAATCATCACAGCAGCTGCACCCTCCGCTTCTTCTGCTCACTTGCACCGGCCAAGCCGCCGGCCGACAGAGAGAAAGTCACGACCCTGATGGGTCTCGAGCCACTGCCCCTCCCCATGTCTCACCCGATTCCTCTAGGTACGCAGCGTCAACATTTTTTTTTTTTGAAACCAGGCAAAAGATTTGCCATTTTCATTAAATAAGAGAGGAGGTTCAGACATATGTCGCAACGCGACCAAAAGAAAAGACTACTCTCGCAACATAAGACTACTCAAATGCTTGGCCCCCGCCAAAGTCCACATGTGGGCCTCTTCTTTAATTCTCGTGACGATAATTGTGGTCGGAGTCGCGGCGTTGCGAAAAATTCTGGCATTTCGTTCTTTCCATATCTCCCATGAGACAAGCATCATAACAGAGGCAAGAGCCTTTCTGTTATGATCCGCGTTGCTCACCGCCTTTTGCCACCAAGATCGAACAGAAACTTCATTTTGCCAAATCATTGGTGAGCAGTCGTGTATTCCCAGCCAAATGGTAATCTCGTCAACAGTTTAATTTAGCTTTCCCTTGGGACGGTGCAGACCATTGGGTTAAGGTATTTTCACCTGATGCCCGACCTGAAAGTGTAATGTTATAATTAAATTTAATAGAAAAAGCATTATTCATCCGTTTTGGGCCGGGCTAGGCATTTTAGACCGGGCTAGGCATTTTAGACCGGGCTTCGTTAAGCCTGGCCCAAAACCTGGCGTGGCGCAACAACTTCCAGGGTAATGCACGGTAAGCCATCCCGTGTGCTTCGGGTATGTAAAAAACAGACCCATACGTAATCCCGTCTTCTCCGATTAATGGGAGTTAGCCTCGAACCGTGACCTCCTTCCATGGCGCCGCCGTTGAGGCCTTGGGCGGATCTCCATGCCGACCTCATCATCGCCGTCGTGGACCACCTGCGATCGCTGATGGACTACGTCTCCATCCGTGGCGTCTGCGCGGCATGGCGGTCCGCGCTACCTTCCGAGTCGCCGTGCCTCCTCGTCCTCGACGACTTGCAGCCTCCCGTTTCAACACCGGTGCAGCACCTTGGCTTCCCTCTTTACAACACCCGTGCGTACGCCCTATCCATCCCCATGCAGCGCACGTTCCACCTCCCCATGCTCCGGTGCCACAGCAGCAGCGTCACCGGCTCCAGCAGAGGCTACCTCATCATCGCCAATGGCGTCGACTGGCGTCGTCCTGGGATCTTGCTACTGAACCCCGTCACCAGCGAACAGATCGAGCTCCTTCCCCTGCCGAACAAGCACTACACCTACCCGCGCAAAGTCGTGCTTGGGCCGAACCTAAGGCCTGGTTGCTACACCGGCGTGGCCATCTTCTACCATGAGTACGCCACCAAGGTCGCCTACGTGACCAGCGGGGACGCGGAGTGGACGATCGCCAAAGTTGCCGTGAATGGAGCGAAGCTGGTCGATCTGATCTACGATGCCGAAAGCGGCCGTGTATATTGCCTCGATGAACATGGGGACGTGCAAGTTCTCCACATCCCTCGATGCGGCCGAATGCAGGAACACACCGTCACGGCCTTGCTGGCTGACCGTGTCGGTCCTACCTTCGCCCCACCTTACGAAGCCGTGTCCAGAAAAATATCTTTCATGCGCCTCTTCTTTTGCGAGGGCGCTCTATACCAGGTGTGGCAGAACACCGGGGTTACCATGCGGTTTCGGTTACCGGCCGGCGATGTATTCACAATGTCCACGGACGAGATACTCGTTCTAAGGTACTACCCAGAGCGATGGCCATGGTGGGATGTTGTGACGGATATGGGAGGCTACTCCGTGTTCATTGGCCATAACAACACGGCAGTGGTGCAGGCTGAGGCCTTGTCGGGAGTAAGGCCCAACTGTGTCTATTGGATAGATTGCATGCAATGCACGCCATGGGTGTTTGACATGAGCAAGAGAACCTCTAAGCGGTGTGTTCTTCCTCGCAGTGTAGGAAGGCCAAGATGTTGGTACTTTAACAATGAATGAGACTACAACAACACAAGAGAAACACCGATCAAGGAGCAATGATATGAATCACAAAGACTTAAAATGACTTATTCTCATGTTCTTTGCATGTCTAATGTATTATTTCTTGGTCTCTTATAAGACTTGATTATTTTCGGCCCTCTGCATCAAGATGAGGTGCATGCAACCCTTCTCCCCACTTTATGTGTATCTTACATTTCTAAGTTATTTAGTTTTATTGTAATGTCCTACTTAAGTTGCTATGGATTAATTTTTTTAACCAACCCTCTGGCTAAATTGGATGATACCAAGCTGTTGTGTTAGCTTGGCAAATCCGGCTCAAAGCAACAGACACGACTGTTGAGATGTACTCCCTCCGTTCCTAAACATAAGTCTTTTTTAGAGATTTCACTATGGACTATATACGGAGCAAAATGAGTGAACCTACACTGAAAAATATGTCTATATACATCCGTATGTAGTTTTGTAGTGAAATCTCTAAAAAAACTTACATTTAGGAATGAAGGGAGTATATTGCATGTCTATTGCTTATACAACAAGCCCTCCTCCTTTCATTTATAGTTGAGGACATGGCCACCCGTTGTACCTATATTTGTATGTGCATATGCACCCGATGAATATATCGTTACACAATAATCTCTACACATGGTATTAGCCTACCTCGACCTAATCTAGCGTCGTCGCCCGACCGCTTGCTCCTAAGCCGCCGCCGCCGCCAGCTAATCTTCTGCGAGGGCACTCTATACCAGGTGTGGCAGAACACGGGGGTGACCATGTGGTTTCGGTTATCGGCTGGCGGTGTATTCACAATTTCCCGGAACGAGATACTGGTTCTTAGGTATTACCCAGAGCGATGGCCATGCTGGGGTGCGGTGAAGGATCTTGGTGGTTACGCCGTGTTCATCGGCCATAACAACACGGCAGTGGTGCAGGCTGAGGCCGCACTGGGAGTAAGGCCCAATTGTGTCTATTGTTTAGATTGTGTGCAATGCACGCAGTGGGTGTTTGACATGAGCACCAGAACCTCCAAGCGGTGTGTTCTTCCTCGTAGTGTAGGAACGCCAAGATGTTGGTACTTTAACAACGACTGAGACTACGAAGAGTTAAAATAAGTTATTCTCAAGTTCTTTGCATGTCTAAAGTATTATTTCTTTGTCTCTTCAATGGCTTTGATTATTTTTGGTACTCTGCATCAAGATGATGTGCATGCAACCCTTCTCCCCACTTTATGTGTGTCTTACATTTCTAAGTTTTTTTTGTTTTACTATAATGTCCTAATTAAGGACATGTCCTGGGCAGACCCGCAAACCTCCCGCAACCGTCCGGGCCGTGTTGTCTCGACGGCGGAAGTCATCCAACACAGGAATGTATCGGTCCGCAACACGGTCCGGATGTATTTTCTCCCGTAAAATAGAGACAAACGTGGGGGAGTTTTGCAGGAGTCCGGACATCTGCATGACTAACAAAAAGCTGACAGGTACCATCTGTGCTCTACATCCGCCCACCATGGCTAGTATTTAGGGGAATGGATTGTGCTAATTGCAGCAGATAGCTAGCGTTTTGGTGGAATGTAGTACGGCGTAGTGTATTTCATTTGACCGAAGCTGCTAATTAATATTTTTATTAAGCAAATTAGTTAGTCATTTGGCGGAAGATGCTCATATCATTTGGTGGAAGGTTGGCTTCCGCCTTTGCATGGCATGTTTAGATTTGGCGGAAGGTGCTCATATCATTTGAGGGAAGGTTGGCTTCCATCATTGCATGACAAACTTAGATTTGGCGGAAGATTGACTTTCGATATGGTGGTGTGCTTAGCAGCCTTCCTTAGTGCTTGCTTAGTGATTTTAGTAGGTTCAATTAGCCAGATGTTTTGAATATATGCGGCTATGGTTGGATGGCCGCCTCCCGCATCTGTGTCCGCGGACGGGCGCGGGAGGAAATTTGCGGGTCGTCATTGAAGATACCCTAAGTTGCTATCAATTTATGTTTGTAACCAATCCTCTTGCTAAACTGGATGATACCAAGCTGTTTGTGTTAGCAGGCAAATCCTGCCATGATTGTACCCAACATCTCAAAATCGCAAGTATTTCAATTGTAGATATTCAAGACCTTGTAAGGAAACCATGGGTCTTAGTATCGGGTCCACATTTGGTACATTGTTTACTAGATAACGGGAACCACAAGAATAGTTGGGACACGGGAAAGCAACCTTGAGAATTCCCTTTTTACCCATTTATCCAATGGTAATATGATCTCAACAGTTTTGAAATATGCAAACATCAGCTTTTTTTACCACTGTAGCTAGCAAAAATACAGGTCGGAATATTCATAACGAGAGGTTATAAACATATAGAATTGAATCTCTAAAAAAAGCAAGTTGTAATGAAAATGGTAGGTTCGTCTTTGAAGGGCTTCATAAATTACCTCGTAGTTTAACAAATTTCTAACTTAGGTACTCTCAAATAAACGAAAATATAACTTAGGGCACAAAGGCAAGAAAAAATTAAAAAAATTACGGTACCTGCTACCTCCAATCCACAAACTATTTGTCCCAGTTGATTTCAAATCAAACAGTCTTGCAGCACATGCTGGCAATCAGTTATTGCTATCTGAACAGCAAGTCCAAATGAGAAAGAGATATTTTGAACTACCTTCAGAAAATAGTAATCAGGTTTGCCGCTTCAGATTTACTCGAGGCATACAAAGGAGATGTGTTAGAGCATCTCCAACAGGCGTGCTTCACCTCGCCGCTGTATAATTTTTTACAGGATCAAAATAGTCATTTTGTGTACCGGAGCCATGAAGAGGTTTTCAAGATGAATAAAAATACGGCACCTAGTCCGGCCGCCACATCTACAGCACCCCACGCGCACAATCCATCGCCTAAATTTGCAGACCAGAAGCCCGCACACACACCCGTGCGCTAAAGTTTTTTGTGCGCGCTCTATTTTACATCATTTGCTGGAGCGTTGTTTTTTGTCTCCGGTGCACAAAAACGATCATTTTTAGCGCGTGAAGCTTCTTTTGAGCGCTTGTTGGAGATGCTCTTAGTGGTAGGAATGGTTGTCTCTTATTTAAAACCATGTCGAATATGCAGATTTAATTGTAAATCTTCAGTTGTTTCTTCGCATTTTGTTAGGATTTGTGTCCTGCTCAAGAAGACGGGACGCCAACGGCTCTCTTAAGATGGAATAATGTTCTCCCCACCTAACCCCGTTTCGATGGTATGTCTAGCATCATCGGCAGGCGTGTGGAGTTGTCCTGGCAGATCTATCCTCGGTGAATTTGCTCAGATCTGGTCGTAGTTCGTCTACGTTCTTGTGTTTTCATGTTGGATCCTTCCGCTCTATGCTACTCTTCATCGGCGGTGGTTGTTGTCCTGCTGCGCTGGTCCTATGGGGGCTTAGCACGACGACATCCCGACTGTCTACTACAACAAGTTTTGCCCGGCTCCGGCAAGGGAGGGGCAATGACCGCGGCGCGCCTTTGGCTCGTTTCAGTGCTTGTAGTCGCCGCTAGGTGGTTTACGAATCTGGATATAATTTTTATTATTTCTGGTGTTTGTTGTACTGCCATGATTGAAGATGAATAGATTGGAAGTTTTCAAAAAAAAAAAATACAAATTTTATTTCTGGTGTTCGCTCTATCCTTGTGTGTGAAAATGACTCGGTATTTACATGCCATCCCAAGAGGGGCCCAAACCGACTTACTAAGCTTGAAGCCTTGGATCTATTTGATTCCTTCGTGAGCACTCTTCCGTAATTTGTTTTTTTCGATAATCAGGGATCCCCCGGTTCCATTTCATATAGAAAGAAATCATCAGCATACAAGTTCGAACAGGTCCAAAGTCTCTTCCGTAATTTGTGCTAGACTGTTCTGCATTGTTATGGATTTTTTTAATAGTTTGGATTGCTTATCACATGTGTCACATGGTCTGCATCGTTATGGAATTAATCAATCAGAGGTATTCCAAGCCGTTGGATTGGATGGTGACGCGGATGAGCATGGGAATAATGATGCACTGCTATTGGCTGGTACCACCATGACAAGGATCGTGAATTGTTTGCCAGAATAAAAAATGTGATTCCATGGTTCACATACCGTATGGAAATAATCACATATTTGTTGCCTCCTGCACCGTAGATCTGCTAGCTAGCCTCGATCGAAGCGTGACCGACGTACACCACCATGGCGCCGCCGTTCAGGGCTTGGGCGGATCTTCACGCCGATCTCTTCCTCCCCATCGTGGACCGCCTGCAATCGCTGAGAGACTGCGTCGCCGTCCGCGGCGTCTGCACCGCGTGGCGGTCCGCGTTGCCTCCCGGCCCTCAGTCCCCGTACCTCGTCGTCCTCGACGACTTCCTGCGTCCCAACGGCCACCTTCGCTACAATACCCATGCGTACGCCCTATCGATCCCGATGCAGCGCGCGTTCCCCCTCTCCACGATCCCGTGCCACAGCAGCTGCATCACCGGCTCGAGCAACGGCTACATCACCATCACCAATGGTGCCAAAGACGGGCGCCTATGGATCCTAAACCCCGTCACCGGCGATGAGATCGATCTCCTTCCTCTACCGAACGACGGCTACCCGCCACGCAGACTCCTGCTTGGGCCGAACCCTAGGCCCGATAAATACACTGTTGTGGCCATCAGCGACTATAATCACTATTATGTCACCAAGGTCGCCTTCCTGAGAAGCGGGGACAGGGGATGGACGGTCGCCGACGTGTATGGAGCAAAGCTGGTTGACCTGACCTACGATGCCGGATGTAGCAACATATACTACTGCCTTGATGAACGTGGGGACGTGCAAGTTCTCCACATCCCCCTAGGCGGCTGGACGCAGGAACACACCATCGAGCCCTTGCTGGCTCCCCGCTCCAACGCTGCCGCCGCCTTCGCCCCACCTTATGACATCTTGGCCAAAATAATATCTTTCAAGCGCCTGTTCTTCTTTACGGGTACCTTATTTCAAGTTTGGCAGAACACAAGGGGCCCCATCAAGGTTCAGGTACGTGGATCGGAGGCGGTGTATTCATCATGTCTACCGATGAGATACTCATTCTCAGGTACTATCCAGAGCAATGGCCATGCTGGGATGTGGTGAAGCATCTGGGAGGCTACTCCGTGTTCATCGGCAGGAACAACACGGCGGTGGTGCAGGCTGAGGCCACCCTGGGAGTAAGGCCCAACTGTGTCTACTGGATAGATTGTGGGCGATGTACGCCGTGGGTGTTTGACATGAGCACCAGAACCTCTAAGCGGTGCGTCCTTCCTCCTAGTGAAGGAACAGCAAGATGCTGGTACTTCAACAATGAATAACACAACAACAACGCAACAGAAACACCGAGTAACTTGATATGATTCTAGAAGACTTTAGTTGATTTCCAGCCCTTTGTGTCAAGATGATGTAGCATTCCTCCTTGTCACTTTATGTGCATTTTACAATTCTAAGTTATTTCATTTTTTTGTGATGTCTTAAGTAAGTTGTTATGGATGTATGTTTTTTAACCAACCCTCTGGCTAAATTGGATGATGCCAAGAGCCGTTTGTGTTAGCTTGACAAATGCTTCTCAAAGAAACACACGTGACCATGATCGCTTGGTAAGAGATGCACGCAAAGAGATATGTTCCTAGTATCTGTTGGTTAGCTTCTAGCGGAACATGGAGCAGAGATACGTCAGTAAACGAACTGAGCTTACTCCAGACAGACATCATCTTACAATAATTGATGTTGTATGATGTTTGATTAGCATTGGTCCTCAGCGCTATCCACGCTTGTTAGGAAAAACATCAGATAAATATAAATTGTAAAACCTCGGTGACCCATGATACACAACAATAGCAATACTGTCGTGCATATCCTTCCTTCATTCCTAAATATAAGTCTTTTTAGAGGTTTCAAATGGATTACAACATACAGATGTATATAGACATATTTTAAAGTGTAGATTCATTCATTTTGCTCCGTATGTAGCCCCTTGTAGAAATCTCTAAAAAGAATTATATTTGGGTACGGAGGGAGTACATAGGTGGTTCTTACAGGTTTCAGAAATCAGAGGACACAAGCTTCTATACTCAAAACCACTGTCGTGCATATACAATTATAGGTGGTTCTTACAGGTTTCAGAAATCAGAGGACACAAGCTTCTATACTCAAAACCACTGTCGTGCATATACAATTATAGGTGGTTCTTACAGGTTTCAGAAATCAGAGGACACAAGCTTCTATACTCAAAACCACTGTCGTGCATATACAATTATAGGTGGTTCTTACAGGTTTCAGAAATCAGAGGACACAAGCTTCTATACTCAAAACCACTGTCGTGCATATACAATTATAGGTGGTTCTTACATATATAGGTGGTTCTTACAGATTTCAGAAATCAGAGGACAGAAGCTTCTACGTCTCCGTCTGCGCAATCTGCACAGTGTGGCGGTCGGCACTGGCTGCTATCCGTTAATCCCCGTCCCTCCTGGTCCTCCACGACTTCCAGCCTCACGACGGGCCCCCTCGCGACAACAGCCATGTCTACGCCTTATCCATCCCGATGGAGCGCACGTTCCGCCTCGCCACGCTCCCGTACCACTGCAACCGCATCGTCGGCTCCAGGAACGGCTACCTCACCATTGCCGATGGGCGAAGGTTGTCGTCTTGGGGCCTTAAATCCCGTTACCGGCGAGGAGATCGAGCTCCTTGCTCTGCCCAACAACCTCTGGCCACGCAGAGTCATGCTTGGGCCCAACCCAAGGACTGATTGCAACACCGCCGTGGCCATGTGCCACCATAACTACGTAACCAATGTCGCCTGCATGACGAGCGGCGGCACAGAGTGGAGGATCACTGACGCATCACCTTGGATAGGGCAAAGCTGGTTGATCTATTCTACAATGCCGAACGCGGCGACATATACTGCCTCAACGAACGTGTGGACATGCAAGTACTCCACACACCTCCCGAGGTGGCCGGACCAAGCCCTTCTTATTGGCTCGGCGTGTTGTCGGAGCGGTCGGTCCACGCTCCGACTCTCCGTCCGCCTTCGCCCTACCGTATGACTTCATGGCCAAGAAAATAAATTCCATGTGCCTGTTGTTATGTGAGGGCACCCTATACCAGGTGTGGCAGAACACCGGATCCACCATCAAGTTGCAGTTGCCGGCAGGCGGTGTGTTCACAATGTCCTCGGATTAGATACTCGTCCTCGGATACTATCCAGAGGGACGGCCATGCTGGGAGACGGTGAAAGATCTCGGAGGCTATTCGGTGTTCATCTGCAAAAACAACGCGATGGTCGTGAAAGCTGAGACACCGTACCCCGGGAGTAAGACCCAACTGTCTCTACTAGATTGATTGCCGACTACGTCCGTGGGTGTTTCACATGAGCACCAAAACCACCACGCTTTGCGCGTTCTTTCTCCTACTGTAGGAAGGCCTATGTGTTGGTACTTCAACGTGACTAAGCACATTACTAGTTTATATAAATATATATATATATATATATATATTATATATTACATTTTTAAATTATTATTCAGCTATATGTATTTTGCATTTAATCACCCAAATTCTCCGTGTTCTGTGGGTACCTTTCCTTGTCCCTACCTCTTGGCCTAAGCCCCTTCTGGATAAAATTGTGAACAATATTCCCACATGGGAGGCATCGACAGTTACGTGTTCAGTTATCATTGCCTGTTCGGTGTTCCAAATTATGGCACTTGACTTCCTCCATGGGTGATTAAATGCTTATAAATTGATAAGATTTGTCGCATTTTGTTTTGGAGATGTAAAGGCAATGCTAAGAGGGGTCAATTTCTCATGGCGTGGGACACAGTTTGCAGGCCTAAAGTGTTGTGAGGTCTGGCCCTTCCAAATTGCTAAACATGACTTTGTTCATGTTTTTTCCAAATTGTTCTCCCTCCTCTTACTGTCATGGACGGTTGTTGGCAAAAACGATCGGCTGCCAGCGTTATTTCTTATTGGCGCCATGGCGAAGTGCACTTACTCGTGCAATGCTACTTATATAACATAATAAAACAACATTGGTTACATACATCTAGCAAATTGGATTGTTACTGTTTTCCGATACCAAATTCTTTTATTCAGAAAAATAAAAATTAGAAATGCAAAGAACACGAGAATAATTGATTTTCAAGTCTTCGACACCCATATATCTAGCCATTCGGCATTTCTCTTCCGTTGTTGTCGATACTAGTGAGTAACCTTAGCCACAGTTAAAGTACCAAGAGCTCTCAAATTCTACACTAGTTTTTTTTTTTAGAAAAGGAGGATGACCCCCGGCCTCTGCATCTGGGAGATGCATACGGCCACTTTATTGATTATTCTCAAGGACCTTACAAAGTATTACAACAATGTGTCTGAATCCACCATCTTGGCAACATATGCCGCTACTCCTATCTAAAATGATGAAGGGGTGCTAGTTGGGCCACTACCGAGACCACTCATCTAAGCCTAATATCAAAAGCCGGAAGCCGAAACACATTCGGAAGCCCCAGCCGAGCCACATACCGGGTCTGGGGCACAATCCGGTCAGACGCACTCGTGTGTCGTCGCCGCCATCTTCCACAGGTCCGTCTTCAGATCAAATTGAGGCTTCTACCTTGTCTGGCCACTCA
This sequence comes from Triticum dicoccoides, assembly GCF_002162155.2. Lineage (NCBI taxonomy): Eukaryota > Viridiplantae > Streptophyta > Magnoliopsida > Poales > Poaceae > Triticum > Triticum dicoccoides. Next base: position 15,182,835 of record NC_041385.1, read on the forward strand.
GCCATCGACGTCACCACGATACCAGACAGCTTCGTCCTCCTGCGCGAGTCCATCGCCACACATCGGACGCCAAATCTCCACTGCGCCACGCCGCCGAGATACGCCGCCATCAATGAGTAGGATGAAGCACCGCTCCGCCGAGACCGGCAGGGCTGTTGAAGACCAATCCGCCGCCAAGCAACCAAAGCATCACATCCACCCCAAACTCACCACGAACGACACCCCCAAGAAGGTGACGACGCCCGGAGCGCCGCTGTCGCTCGATCCGGCAAGGATTTGGGCTTTCGCCCGGCATACGAGCTGGGTGCAAGGAAGAGGGGAAGGAGGCAACCTGGACGGCGCCTACAAAAAGGGAACGGCGCCCTCGGGCGTCGCCGCCGTCGTGACCAGCACTGCTGGCCTCGGATTTCTCCGGAGCCAACTCCCACCTCCAGCCGCCAAACAGGTACAATTCCAACGACAAAGGCCGCTCAAAGCAGGACCATCGGAGGCAGCCCTGGTTGAAGTAGACGGAGGCCTTCAGATCTGGATCGGGCGCCGTCGAGACGCCTGCACCACAGCCGCCACCAAGTAGTAGAGGTTCCATTGCTCATGTCAAGCACCCACGTCGTATGGAGCAAGCAATCTATCCAGTAGACACAGTTGGGTCTAATTACGGTGGTGCCCTCAGCCTGTACCACGGATGTGTTGTTCTCCCTGATGAACACCGAGTAGCCTCCCAGATCCTTCACCGCATCCCAGCATGGTGACTGCTCAGGGTAGTACGGAGAGTGAGGATGTCATTCAAGGACATTGCGAATATGCCGCCCCCGATGTCCTGCCACACTTGGTGTAGGGTACCCTCAAAGAATAACAGGCGTCTGAAAGATATTTTCTTGCCCACGATGTCGTAAGGCGGGGCGAATGCAGCCAGAGCATCAAAGCAGAGACCAACTACATGGTCAACCACCAAGGGCTCGATGGTGCATTGCTGCATCCGGATGACTCGGAGGATGTGGAGTACTTGCACATGTCCACGTTCATCAAGGCAATATACGTCGCCGCGTTCGGCATTGTAGGCCAGATCCGGCCACCCGTCGACGCTACCACGGTGCTCAACGACGCCACTTTCCTGCGCGCGAACTGCTAAGCATATCGTGGTCATCGCTGGTACACCTCAGCACCATGCCACCAAGTACCACCAGCCGACAAGGCTTTGAAAGATCTGTTGTGCGTAGCACCTGCCGAACAGGCATGACACAATGTTTCACCTGCTGGCCAGCCATGACTTGACATCTCCATCGAAGCTCTGTGTGAAACGAAGCCACTCCACCACCTACCTCTGTCTTCCAGTGCTGCTCCACAAACGATGCTCCCAAGAGAGAAACGACATCGCAGTGCCGCCATCGTCCGATCTGGAAGATCATATCCTAGGGTTTCCGTTGAAGCAGCATGAGTGGGTCGACAGTAGTTACACGACAATGCCTTGACCAAGGTAACACCGCTGTACACCGCCATCGCCCGCCGTCAGCTCGGTTTTCACCGGCAACTATGTCTCCCCGACTCGTAGCCAGGACTAGATGACGGATCCCGAGATCCGACCACCAGTCTCAGGCCGATCACCTCCGATGGAAGAGATGACTACCACCGCCGGCTGCACCAGCCAGAACAGATCTGACCAGAGGTGCCACTGACGAGACCACCAGGTCCTCTACGCCACTGCCGCTGATCTGAAGCTAGATGGCGCGCCACCGCAGCATAGCCGGCAGTCGCCGTTGACCGCCGCCCGAACAGGGTCGACCTTTACGCCATCAAAACACGCCGCTGTCTGTGACCATACCGCCCCCCGTGCTCCGAGGCAGGGCCAGCCACCACGCCACCGCCTGCCGCAGCCATCTCCGGCACGCCGCAAAAACCGGATCGGCCATTCCACCACACACCTAGAGGCCCGCACCACCCTTGAGATGCGGGAGAGAGGAAATCATGCGCCACCGCCGTCGTCCCCCAGGCTTAGACTGGCGGTGTCCCCCGGTGATGGCGGAGGGAGGGGAGAATGGAGTGCCCGCCCCCGGCAGCTAGGTTTCGGGCATCGTCTGAGTCACCCTAGCAGGGATGGCGCGGGGCCCTATGCTATGTTATATAAGTGGAGCAAATAGACTTGTTTGGTTCTTGCTCCTCTCCCTAAGAAAACTTACAGTTTCTCCGCCTCCCACCGGCGTTGTGGTCGGTCCGCCTCGTCTCCGGTGGCCTTAGGGTGGGCGCAGTGGATCTCATCTCTTGTCAACGGGAGGGCTCTGTTTTTAGATGTTTCTTTAAATTTTGTTATGGTTTATGCCCCCTGCTCAAGAAGGCGAGACGACGGCAGCTCCCTGAAGATGAATAAGGTTCTACCTATCTAGCCCCCGTTCCGGTGGTGCGTCTAGCATTGTCGGCGGGTGTGTGGAGATGCGTGTCTGGTGGATTTGTCTTTGGTGGATCTGCTCGAATCTGGTCATTGTTCGTCTACGTTCGTGTGTGTTCAGGTTGGATCCTTTCGATCTACGCTACTCTTCATCGGTGGCGGTTGTTGTTCTGGTGCGCTGGTCTTACCGAGCCTTAGCACGGCGACTTTTCGGCTGTCTACTACAACATGGGCGATGACGGCTAGGCGCCTTCGGCTCGCTTCAGTACTTGAAGTCATCGCTAAGTGGTCTACGGTTCTTGATGTAAAATTTGTTATTTCTGGTGTTGTACTATCATGATTGAAGATGAATAGACTGGAAGTTTTATCAGAAGAAAAAGATAGACTTGTTTGGTTTAGTTGCTTCTTCTTGTTGTGTCAACGAAAATGTGGCTGCAGCAGGGACGTCGACCAAGCTGCAAATTACATCAGGAAAGTCGGAATCCGGCATGATGAACATTTAGAAGATGATCACCATTTTCATTTCAACCGCTATGTTCACACCGCTTCGAAACCCTATCTGCGTTCAGACATTTTCCAGGGAAGTGTTTACACCATTCACCCTGCCTGTGTTTTGTACTTCCTCTGTAAACTAACCTTACTTAATTCAAAGTGCGACAGTTATATTGAATCGGAGGAAGCATCATTTAATGGTGTAAACACTTCCAAGAGCACTTAAATTTTGCGAGACTTGGTAGCCCTCTCAAAGACATCAAACATGACTGCAGGACACGATCTTTTGAGGTGTGCGTACCCTTTGCTTGCCACCACAGCATTCACTCTGTTTGAAGAGAGGATATATTCAACACAAGCATATTTCAGCTTGCTGCAGTGATGCTGATCAGCTAGAGCCAACGTGGTCGCCACAGTCTCGACATCAAAGCTCTTGCATAGAATATCTTCACACATCATCTTCATCCTGTCCATGGCATATCTATCCGCAGCCACGAGCAAATGCTTAACCATGTCTTGACTCTCACCATCATCAATGTCATCCATAGCAGGCAGAGAATCCGTGTAGATAAAGTGAAGCAACGCCTTGAAAACAGGGGCCTCCATGTCTTTGATGATTATGTTCTTACTCGTAGCATTGACATCCCTCATGGGTCCATAGAGTTGAGCGTCGAAGACCGGCGATCGCGTCGCGAGCATAATCTTGTGAGCAGAGAAAACCTCCCCTTTAACCTCAAAAGTCACATCTGCTCCCCTCTTGCCATCCAGCAATTTCCCGAGATGATTCGGCAGGTCCGAGGGTGGCACATCCTGCACCTCAAGTTTTGTTATAGGATTGATAACGAGGACTTCACACTCAATCTCCAGGCAGTCGTCCCGCACGTACGGTTTTACCTCCTGCTGTTTCATAAACCTATGAGCTCCATACCTAGCAGGATCTTCATCCGGGTCGACTGTGTTGTAGTTGTTAGTAAACAGATGTGTCACTGGCAACGGCGGCAGCGCGCTGCCCGAGTCGACGAGCCTGAATTCATACTCAGCCCTAACCTTGGCGTTCCTGGTCAGGAGCTCAAGGAAGATTGAGACGTAGCCCCTGCAATCCTGGGTTTCTCCGTCCGGGTAGTAGCGAACGCACCAGTCGTAGCCGCCGATGGCGAAGGTGGCTGACTGTATGTACTCGCCGACGCCCAAACCCTTGCGTATATGGTAGTCGGCGATCCTGAACACGTGCTTGCCCGTCGCCGTCTCGGAGGTGCACGTCGACACAGCCATTGGCACCGATGATTCCATCGCTGTAGTTTGTGCGGTGGCGGCGGCGGCGGCGGAGAAAATCCAGCCTTATTCAAATTGTGTTTGGATCAGGGAGGTGTAGTGCCTTTTGCAGGCCAATACGCGAGAGCCTGGTATTTATTTGGTGGTTTCCTGGTTGAGAGTCCGATTAGGATTCAGTGCGATCAAGGTTGCCGGGTCATTCTCATTCCTCTAGGAACGTATCGTGCATGGCTTGTATGCCATAGTTGTGTACGACTCGGATAGTTAGGGCTAGTTATGGCATCTCACGCCGATCCCCTAAATTAAATAATAAAGGAGTAGTAAATAGAGGAGTACTCCATCCGTAAAATAATATAAAAGCGTTTAGATCACTATAAAATAGGGGTGCCGCTACACGCCGGCCGGCAGATCTTTTGACAAGATCCGCCACCTCACAAGCCATCGGATCTCACGGATTGAGTGGCCGAGCGTCACCCTGTACTATCGCAACATCGGTCGTGTTGCAGATATTTTCTGCAACATGAGTCATGTTGCAAAAATTTTTACAACACATGTCTTGGTACAGTTTTTTTTCCTTGCAACGGAGGTCTTGTCGTAGAAATTGTCGTGACAAAAGCCTTGTTACAGAAATTAAGTTAGGAAATTTACAGGAATATTTCACAACAAAGGTCTTCTCGCAAAATTATACCACAACGGAGGTCTTGTTGCAGAAATTAATTGTCTTCTCACAATTGATACCCATCCGAGCCGAGGCCCTACTGTTCCTGGTTGAAATGGAGAGCAATAGGATCGAGATGTTTCGGGGGAAGGAAAGGTGAAGAACGGGTGGGGTCACATGGACACGTGGTAGACGATGGAGGCGGTTGACGTTTGGGAGCAATCCGCCGATGGATGCTAATCATTTCCCATAAAATAGTGATCTAAACGCTCTTATATTAGTATTCAGAGGGAGTAACTCTTAGTGAAGTATATTTATACTGCTCTAAATAAAAGCCGTTTCTAACTGAACTCCCAAATTTAGCGGAGTAAAACAAAATCAAAGCAAATCCGGTGCAAATTAAACCACATTCGTTGCAAATTCAGCTACATAATTTTAAATTCGGTGCAGATTTAATATATTACATAGAACCAAAACTAGATTCGACATATTTAGATAAAAAATCTAACCTAATCCGATTCATCGGATTCTTCCTCGAGGTACTTTCATTCCCTTCTAGACATGCCGCCAATCATCAGGTCCAACCCGTCGCTACCGCCATCGTTGGAGCCGAAGTCCCTCCTCCTCCCACCTCCTCCGCCAATCATCGCTGGAGGAGGAGCCGCCACGGGCGTGGGAGGAGGAGGTGGAAAGGCTGCGGCCTCGAACCGGTGGTTAGGAGCGGCCGTGGCATACGGATCCGCCGGCCACGCGCTATGGACCGGCGGTGGGGAGCGGCAGCGGCCTCCGGATCCGGCCATGTCGCCTGTGGGGTGAGTGGATGGGCGACGGGTTGCGGATGTGGCATGGATTGGGTGGCGGCGGCAGAGGATTGAGCACCGCGTGGGAGGGGAAGAAAGGGGAAATTTTTTACTCCTTAGCCAAGCGGGCGAGTATATTTACTTCTCCGTCATTGTTCCAAGTAAAATTTATAGTCCCGTATGGATTTTAGGAGATCAGCTAGGTCCGATTTATACTAGTACTAGTATACCGGAACTTTTACTCCTCTAACCGGATTTAGGGGATCGGCTAGAGATGCACTTAGCTTCCAAAGGCGAAAACCAAGAAAATTTCATTCAGCCTTTTAATTTTCAAGATTTCAGAAAAAAAATCAGGAAAATTAATGTTTGTTATTTTGGATAAATCCGAATTTGAAGAATTGAATAAGCTAGTATATTTGCAGGCCACACACCAACCACGAAAGCCCATAGAGTCACCCGATTGACGATCCATTTAGCAGTATCCATCCATGAGACCATGACCGAGATCCAGCCGTAATGGTAACAGACTCTAACCTCTATCCTTGCGTCTCGGCATCAATCAATGGAGGCCAGGCACGCATGATCTTGTGCAAGGAAAATCGCTAGCCGCCATGGGCTGTGTCATCTCCAGCTCCTCCGCCCTTACTCCCTCCGCCGCCACCGCCGCCGTCAAGCCTGAGACCGTCTCACCCAGGTCAGGCTCGCATGTTCTACTTCTGTACATTAACATGTACCCGACATACCAAGGGCTCGGCAACGGCAGGTGCGTCAAATCGGAGACCTTCCTCGCCGGAGGCCGTCGCTGGTACGTTGAGTTCTACCCCGACGGCCATGGCCCGCAGGACACGGGCTGGATATCCGTCTTCCTCTTCCTCGTCCCGGCAGGCGCCTTCGAGGTCGTCACGACGCAGCTCAAGATCAGCCTGCTCGACGCCCACGGGAAGCCGGTGCCGTCCTACGGCAGCGGAGGTGCGTGGAGGTGCTGCACCTTCTCCACCAATGAAGGGTCGTGGGGTTACTCTCGGTTCATCACCAAGGCTGATCTCGGGAGATTAGGTCACGTGTCGTGGGAGAACGGTGGTTTCAGTGTCCAATTCGACATCATTGTGTCCAAGGAGATTTCCGCTGAGTACGTTCCTGGACGGAACCATGATCGCATGCTGGTGCCGCCGCCGGATATCCTCCATGATCTCGGCCAGCTCCTCTCCTCAGGAGAAGGGGCGGACGTCACGTTCGAGGTCGGCGGTGAGATGTTCGCCGCACACAGGTGTGTCCTTGGCGCTCGTTCCTCTGTCTTCAGGGCGCAGCTTCTGGGTCCAATGAAGGAGAGCACATCAATGTGCGCGCAGATAGAGGACATGGAGCCAAAAGTATTCCAGGCATTGCTTCATTTTATCTACACCGATTCGGTGCCTGAGATCGACGATGCTGACGCAGTGGGGATGATCCAGCATTTGCTTGTCGCCGCGGATAGGTACAGCCTCAAGAGACTGAAGTTGACCTGCGAAGACAAACTATGCAGTTACATCAACACTAGCACAGTGGCCACTACAGTGGCACTCGCCGAGCAACATGCTTGTCCTGCACTCAAGGAGGAATGCTTCAGATTCCTCGAGTCCTGTAACAATAGCATGCTGGATCTGATCACACGGAGTTCTGACTTTGAGCATCTAGCAAGAAGTTGCCCGTCTATTATGAAGGAGCTTATTCCCAAACTTGCTCGCAAACCCCCGTGTGTAACAAACTATAGCAACATGTAACTAGCTATATATTGAGGAAGTCGCCAAAGTCCGCATTTAGTGATCAACTGATGTCGATGAGCATGCACATGATGGCCAAAGAATGTATTGGACTGCTATCTTTTTGCTTGGTCACGGTGCAGAAACACACCTTTTTATTTTATGTTTGAGTATTACTACGGAGTCATTGATTATTTGAATCATCGAATTTTATGCTGTGCTGCCAATGATCTAGGTATCACCGAGTTTGTAGCTGATACGTTATTATCAAATTACACGACTCAGTTGGATCCCAAGGGGGTTAGTTTACTTCTGTTGCTTAAAGCTTTGTGCCTATCTCTATCATTCTATTATGTGTCATCCTTTCAGCTGGTATACATTGTTCATCCGTAATGAATTCTACACAAGAAGAAGATGGCATACATTGTTTCTCTGTAATGAATTCAACAAAAGAAGATGAAAATTCCATTTATTCGATTATCTTTGTTGTACTGATTCCTCTTCGCCTAAAGATATGTAATCTTGAAAATCTATCACTGATATGAAGAAGGTACTATGATGTTATGCATTTTTACGGAGCTTCTGGCAGAAGGTCTTTGCACTAGTAGAAAAACGACTTTTAGTACCGCTTCGTAAGGACCTTTAGTACCGGTTCTGGAAACCGGCACTAGAGGGTGGGGACTAAAGGTCCCCTCTTTAGTCCCGATTCAACACGAACCGGGATTAAAGACCCACCACGTGGCACGAGGTGCGCCGTGGTCTAGGGATTTTTTTTTGAAATAAAGCAAAAACAGCCTACCTATTGGGCCGGCACGGCCTGCATACGACTAGAAAGCCAACCTCTAGTTGGGCTAGGATGCAGGCCCGTACGGCCCAGTACGCCCCACAAGGCAGAAGAATTGCAATAGGCCCACAAAGGCCTGCTTAGAGAGGAGCTCGACACGGTAGCCACGGCGGGGCTTATAAACCGGTGTGAGCTCCACTCAACTAGCAAGGTGGGACTAAACATTGTGCACTGCGGGTGGCAGCGCACCACCTTTAGTACCGGTTGATGGCTCCAACCGGTATTAAAGAGGGATAGTACCGGTTGGAGCCACCATCCGGTACTAAAGGTCACAAATGAACCGGGACTAATGCATAGCCGTTCGAACCGGGACTAATGGTATCATTAGTGTCGGTTCATTTACAGACCGGTACTAATGTATCTCACGTAAAGTAGTTTTTCTACGAATTGCTAGTACCGAAGACTCAACGTGATCCTCCACATGCCATACATATTAAATTTGTATTAATTACTGGGTGGAAAATCAGAAGATAGATACATAGCAGACTTAAGGATTCAATCCAATTGAACCTTCATCTCCCCAATCCAAAACCCATTTTGCGCTGTCAATTCTATTTGGAGATGGTAGTTGTTAACTCTGAAAATTGGTGCACAATATGCGGTTTAGATAAGATTCTCAGCATCTAAGCTTAGCATCCACTAGTAGAAAAACACCTAATAGTCTCGGTTCGTAGGGGCCTTTAGCCCCGGTTCATGAACCGGGACTAATGGGTCCTTACTAATACCTCCATGCATTAGTCCCGGTTCAAACACGAACCGGGACCAATGTGCCTTCACGTGGCCCTGTGCGCCGAGCTCAGTCAGGGGGCCTTTGGTCCCGGTTGGTGGCTCCAACCAGGACCAAAAGGCATCCACGCCTCAGCATACCAGTGGCTGGGGTTTTTGTTTTTTTTAAAGGAGGGGGGTTGGGGGTTTTGGGGGGTTAATTTAGGTGTTTCATATATTGTGTTAGCTAGCTAATTAATAGAGAGAAGTGTCCTCTCTTATGTCCGTGCTTGGTCGACGCTACGTACTATATATACATAAGTGATCGAGAGAACCATTCAGTACAGAAGTTCGTTATGCATACCGAGAGAAGTGATCGATAGCCCTCTCCTTCTCCAAGAGATTGGTCGAACAACAAGTTTTTGTATCATGTATCCGACGCTACTGGCTACATACATGTACAATATGTATAAGATCTCTTAATTACAAACCCCTAGCATTTGAAATCAATTTCCACATGGTATTCTCCGGCTTTACTGATGACGTGGTCAAGAAAGAATCCCGCCAATTCCTCTTGAATTACTTTCATGCGATCTGGTTCTAGGAGTTCATCCCGCATCTGCCACGTCTAATTTGAAGAAGGGGGTTAATTAATACATATATATGAATGAAACTCAACAGAAATGATGGTGTAATAAAATGAAATTGTTAATATTATTGCTTACACACTTCATATTGTCTTTTAGAGTAGTCCCGCTTGTTTTTTAAAGTCGCGGTGTGGATGAACTCGCACACGTAGTATCCATAGAAATCATTCCCTTCCTCCTGCCACAAGCACTTTACGAGAAATAGAGGTCAATCAAACTGATAATGAAGCATTATAAATAGCATTGATGAAAGTATAGCTATAGAATCAACAGGAGATGTGCGCAACTAGCTAGCCAGTAGTACTTACTTTCGGGTATTTATATCGCAGCTCCTTCGGCAGTCCCGGAGCTTTTGCGGTGAACTGTTTCCAAACCCTGCAAGACAAAGAAAATAATTATTATTAGCTGAGATATCAGGAAATGAACAAAAAGTTGCCGATATGGTGCGATAATGATCGATTGAACTTACTTGCTGAGCATTTCAGTGATGTCCACATAGGTTTTGGGATCTTTCCGTCTCGAGTCTAAGACGGTTACTAGTCCACGCTCAAGCTTAATCTCCAGAAGAATATAGTGGTACGTGCGCACACATGCATAAATCATCAATTACATTACTATAACCTCGCTCGAGTAATAAGGGAAACCGAATATGCACACGACAGTAACACTCACTTGCCGTTGTAAGGAAAGAGTATGGTATCTTTGTTTTGATTTTTGATTAACGATTGTAGCAAGTTGTCCTCGGCCTCTTTGACGTCCTTTTCAACCAGAAATTCATCTATGATATTTGTGTTAATGAACCCAATATCATAAATTTTTTGTTTTTTGCACTCGACGATCTTCAATCTGCATAATATAGTGAGGATAATTAATTATAAATACATGCATTGAAAGAGCCGAGCTATATATAGAGACTTAATGACAGAAATAGTACTTACAGGCAGTAGCAAAAGACCATTAACTTATCGAGGGCCTTTTGATTGAAGAAAGCGAAGAACTCATCAAATGGAACACACAACAGATCATTTGAAACGAGGTCGTGCTCCTCTTTAATGTTCAGATACAAACTATTTGTCCCCTCAGACTCTCTGCAGGTTTTCATGTACCAACTATGGAATCTTCGCATCATTGTTGTCAGAGATTTTTCATCTTTGACGAGAGGCTTCCCGTACTCGTACCTGTGTTCGTCCACCTCCATGAAATCAGGAAGTGCATCGTCAGGCAGGTAATCTTCAAGATTGCCATAACCGGCCACCGTCCCCGGAGCATTAGACACATTGAGCGGGGGGCACGATTGTTGTGCTTGTTCGCCGAGCTGGGCAATTTTTTCCCCTTTGCTCGTTCTTTTAACCTTTTATCACTGACAGTAGTTCCCGACCGCTGGGCTTGGAGATATGTTTGTTCAGTAATGCGCTCATAGTTGGTTCTCGGCGGAGACTTTGGTGGTTTCCTCAGGGCATCGATAGTGCGCTTTGCTTTCACCGGATCTACCTTCTCCTCCGAAGGTGGATGTCTCTTTGCTTTCAACCCTTCAAAGAACTCCTTCACGTGGGTCCGCACAATCGTATTGTTTTCCTCCTTGGTCCTCTCGTACGGTAACATCTCTAGAGGCTTGAGAGGTGGACCGTATTTGTATTGCCTCTCGCCTCTGGTTGTGCTACTAGACGCCGGAGCAGATAGAGCGGCTACGGCGTCTGTCTTCTTTCGTGCTTGCTTACGAGGCGGAGGAGAAGGACACTAGTAGAAAAGGGGGCATTGGTCCAGGCCGGGTCAGCCCATTAGTCCCGGTTCAATCCAGAACCGGGACCAATGGGGGCATTGGACCCGGTTCGTTAGCCCTGGGGGCCGGCCAGGCCATGTGGGCCATTGGTCCCGGTTCGTCTGGACCTTTTGGTCCCGGTTGGTGGGACGAACCAGGACCAATGTGCCTTGCTCCTGGCCCACCACCATTTGTCCCGGTTGGTGGCCTGAACCGGGACCAAAGGCTTCCCTTTAGTCCCGGTTCAAGCCACGAACCGGGACCAATTAATTGCCTATATATACCCCGCGAGCAGAGCACTCTCACTGCTCTGTTTTTCGTGGCCGGCGAGGAGAGAGCTTTAATTTGTGGTGCTCTAGCTCACCTCCTATGCACACGAGGTGTTCGATGGAATGCCCGAGCCACACTACTTAAGCTTTCTCCTCTCCAAGCTCCACCTCCAAGCTCCATTTTTCTTAATATTTGTCTAGGTTTAGCGGTCTGTCACGTCCCGTCCCCGTCTTCACCGCCGTCGATCGCCCGCGCCGATCTCGTCGCCGGCACCACCGTGGTGAGCCTCTTGTTCTTATCTTCTTTCTGAAAGGAAAAAAAACTCTTACTTGTATGTTTATATAGATACTTGTATAATTTTCTTACTTTTATTATTGCATCTTATATAGTGCGATGGTTTTGGTATCCGCCCCCGTCGGCCCTCGTCCTGTCTATGATTCAGATGTGGTATATATTATCTTTTCATAACTATTGGTTCATTTATTGTTTATGACAATTATGCCGACCAACGTGACATAGATTTTATTTATCTAGGAGGTTGTTGAACCGGAAATTCCTACCGACCCTATTGTCGAGAGGTTAAATTTAGTTGAAGAAGAAAACAATTTGTTGAAGGAAAAAATTAGAAAAATTGAGGAGGAGAAGATGATATTGGAGTTGCATGTTGCGGATGTCGTCGATGATCACAAAATCAAGATGGATGCAATGCGCTTGAAGATTAGAAAGATTAGAAAAAATGCCATTCATACCGAGGCTTGGTATCATTATGTCGTTGGATCAGTTGTTACATTGGTTGCGATTATGATCGCATTTGTTTTCACATTGAAATGTTTTACATAGTTTCAGTGTATGGTTTAATTAATTTAGATGCTCTGCAGAGCTTTATGTTGTTAGATGAGAACTATGTATGTACTTTGGTTTTAATGCGATGATGAACTTCTATTAATTTGGTCACTTAATTATCTATTCATGATGTTCTGTAATGATTTTTGAAACACTTAATTATATATAATGCACGCAGATGAACCGACAATGGATGTACGGTTAAAGACACACCTCCGAGTATATTAAGGGCGTGCATGATTTTCTCGAAGTGGCTGAGGCAAACAAGCAGAATGGTTTTATGTGTTGTCCATGCCCTATATGTGGGAATACGAAGTCTTACTCTGACCGGAAAATCCTCCACACCCACCTGCTTTACAAGGATTTCATGCCACACTATAATGTTTGGACGAGGCACGGAGAAATAGGGGTTATGATGGAAGACGGCGAAGAAGAAGAGTACGATGACAACTATGTGCCCCCTGAATACGGTGATGCTACTGAAGATCAAGAGGAACCACACGATGTGCACGATGATGCTGCAACAGGCGAAGCTGCTGAAGATCAAGAGGAACCAGACGATGTGCCCGATGATGATTATCTCCGCCGGGTCATTGTCGATGCAAGGACGCAATGCGAAAGTCAAAAGGAGAAACTGAAGTTCGATCGCATGTTAGAGGACCACAAAAAAGGGTTGTACCCCAATTGCGAAGATGGCAACACAAAGCTCGGTACCGTACTGGAATTGCTGCAGTGGAAGGCAGAGAATGCTGTGCCTAACAAAGATTTGAGAAGCTACTGAAAATATTGAAGAAGAAGCTTCCAAAGGATAACGAATTGCCCGACAGTACATACACAGCAAAGAAGGTCGTATGCCCTCTAGGATTGGAGGTGTAGAAGATACATGCATGCCCTAATGACTGCATCCTCTTCCGCGGTGCGTACAAGGATCTGAACGCATGCCCGGTATGCGGTGCATTACGGTATAAGATCAGACGAGATGACCCCGGTGATGTTGACGGCAAGCCCCCCAGGAAGAGGGTTCCTGCGAAGGTGATGTGGTATGCTCCTATAATACCATGGATGAAACGTCTGTTCAGAAACAGAGAGCATGCCAAGTTGATGCGATGGCACAGTGAGGACCGTAAGAAAGACGGGAAGTTGAGAGCACCCGCTGACGGGTCGCAGTGGAGAAAATTCGAGAGAAAGTACCGGGATGAGTTTGCAAGTGAGCCAAGGAACGTATGGTTTGCTTTAAGCGCGGATGGCATTAATCCTTTCGGGGAGCAGAGCAGCAATCACAACACCTGGCCCATGACTCTATGTATGTATAACCTTCCTCCTTGGATGTGCATGAAGCGGAAGTTCATTATGATGCCAGTTCTCATCCAAGGCCCTAAGCAACCCGACAACGACATTGATGTGTACCTAAGGCCATTAGTTGAAGAACTTTTACAGCTGTGGAATGGAAACAGTGTACGTACGTGGGATGAGCACAAACATGAGGAATTTAACCTAAAGGCGTTACTGTTCATGACCATCAACGATTGACCCACTCTCAGTAACCTTTCAGGACAGACAAACAAGGGATACCACGCATGCACGCACTGTTTACTTGACACCGATAGTATATACCTGGCAAGCTGCAGGAAGAATGTGTACCTGGGCCATCGTCGATTTCTTCCGACCAACCATCAATGTCGAAAGAAAGGCAAGCATTTCAAAGGCGAGGCAGATCACCGGAAGAAGCCCGCCATGCATACCGGTGATCACATACTTGCTATGGTCAATGATTTACACGTAATCTTTGGAAAGGGTCCCGGCGCATTAGCTGTTCCGAGTGACGCTGGGGAACACGCACCCATGTGGAAGAAGAAATCTATATTTTGGGACCTACCCTACTGGAAAGACCTAGAGGTCCGCTCTTCGATCGACGTGATGCACGTGACGAAGAACCTTTGCGTGAATCTGCTAGGCTTCTTGGGCGTGTATGGGAAGACAAAAGATACAGCTGAGGCACGGGAGGACCTACAACGTTTGCACGAAAAAGACGGCATGCCTCCAAAGCAGTATGAAGGTCCTGCCAGCTATGCTCTTACCAAAGAAGAGAAGGAAATCTTCTTTGAATGCCTGCTTAGTATGAAGGTCACGACTGGCTTCTCGTCTAATATAAAAGGAACAATAAATATGGCAGAGAAAAAGTTTCAGAACCTAAAGTCTCATGACTGCCACGTGATTATGACGCAACTGCTTCCGGTTGCATTGAGGGGGCTTCTACCGAAAAACGTCCGATTAGCCATTGTGAAGCTATGTGCATTCCTCAATGCAATCTCTCAGAAGGTGATCGATCCAGAAATCATACCAAGCTAAGGAGTGATGTGGTGCAATGTCTTGTCAGTTTCGAGATGGTGTTCCCACCATCCTTCTTCAATATCATGACGCACGTCCTAGTTCATCTAGTTGACGAGATTGTTATTCTGGGCCCCGTATTTCTACACAATATGTACCCCTTTGAGAGGTTCATGGGAGTCCTAAAGAAATATGTCCGTAGCCGCGCTAGGCCAGAAGGAAGCATCTCCATGGGCCATCAAACAAAGGATGTCATCGGGTTTTGTGTTGACTTCATTCCTGGCCTTAAGAAGATAGGTCTCCCTAAATCGCGGTATGAGAGGAGACTGACTGGAAAAGGCACGCTTGGAAGGGACTCAATAATATGCAGGGACGGATATTCTTGGTCTCAAGCACACTACATAGTTCTACAGAACTCTACCTTGGTGACCCCGTATGTCGATGAACACAAGAACAGTCTGCGCTCCAAACACCCGGAGCAGTGCGACGACTGGATTACATGTGAACACATCAGGACTTTCAGCAGTTGGTTGGAAGCACGTATCAGAGGTGACAACACTATTTGTGATGAGCTGTACTTGTTGTCCAGGGGACCATCTTTGACTGTATTGATTTGGAAAGGATACGAGATAAATGGGAATACATTTTACACGATTGACCAAGATCAAAAGAGCACCAACCAAAACAGTGGTGTCCGCTTTGATGCAACAACTGAGAGGGGAAAGGACACATATTGTGGTTACATAGTGGACATATGGGAACTTGACTACGGAGTAGATTTTAAGGTCCCTTTGTTTAAGTGCAAATGGGTCAATCTGTCAGGAGGCGGGGTATAGGTAGACCCACGGTACGGAATGACAACAGCGGATATGAAAAATCTTGGGTACACTGACGAACCGTTCGTCCTAGCCAATGATGTGGCACAGGTTATCTATGTGAAGGACATGTCTACCAGACCGAGAAAGAGAAAAGATAAGGAAGCGAATACATCATACGATGAGCCAAAGCGCCACATAGTTCTTTCAGGAAAAAGGGACATCGTGGGAGTGAAGGACAAGACAGACATGTCTGAAGATTATGAAAAGTTTCATGAAATTCCTCCCTTCAAAGTCAGGGCTGACCCCAGCATCCTGATAAACGATGAAGATTATCCATGGTTACGGCGCAATAAGCAAATGACACAAACGAAGAAAAAGTGAAGACTTTCTCCCGCAACTATTATGATGATACCATGCCAACTTTGTAACTGACGAGTATGATACCATTGTCCGTTTTGTACATGCACATGCTATGTGGGTCAATTTATGATACCATGCCAACTTTCAACTTTTTCAGAGTTCATTTGAAATGCTTTAATGTCTTATGGTTCGGCCCTCGTAATAATTAAAAATAGCAACAATAAGTATTTTGTTGTAAGTAGAAACAAAATAAAATAAATAAAGCAAGAAAGAAAACAAAAAAACAAAAAAAGTGTTTTCAAATTTGAAAACAAATGGCACTAACAGAAAGTTTATAATTTTCCTAAAACTAAAAGCAAAAAACAATTAAAAAATAAAGCAAAAAACAAAAGAAAATAAATAATGCAGAAAACAAAAGAAAAAAACAACAATAAGTATTTTGTTGTAAGTAGAAACAAAATAAAATAAATAAAGCAAGAAAGAAAAAAAGTGTTTTCAAATTTGAAAAATAA
>NC_041385.1:15199341-15200221 GCF_002162155.2 Triticum dicoccoides
CTAAAACTAAAAGCAAAAACAATTAAAAAATAAAGCAAAAAACAAAAGAAAATAAATAATGCAGAAAACAAAAGAAAAAAACAACAATAAGTATTTTGTTGTAAGTAGAAACAAAATAAAATAAATAAAGCAAGAAAGAAAAAAAAACAAAAAAGTGCTTTCAAATTTGAAAACTAATGGCACTAACAGAAACTTTATAATTTTCCTAAAACTAAAAGCAAAAACAATTAAAAAATAAAGCAAAAAACAAAAGAAAATAAATAATGCAGAAAACAAAAGGAAAAAACTGAAAAACAATATAGCAACAATAAGTAAAGAAAACAAAAAAACAAAAAAATGCCTCCTACTGGGCCCCCACGGCCTGAATACGACTAGAAACCCTACTATGGGCCAGGATTCAGGCCCGCAGTAGGCCCAGAAGGCCCATCAGGCAAAGCAATAGTAAGTAGGCCCGAAAGCCTGCGGTGGAGAGGAGCTCGAGAGGGGTGCGGCAGTGGGGCTTATAAACCACTGCGCGCCCCTCTCGACTAGCGAGGTGGGACTAAACTTTGGCCCCGTGGCGGACAGCACAGATGCCTTTGGTCCCGGTTGGTGGCACCAACCAGGACTAAAGGGTGGGCATTAGTCCCGGTTGGTGCCACCAACTGGGACCAAAGGCCGCCAGTTCCCGCCCTTTGGGCTGCCGAAAAAGAGGCCTTTGGTCCCGGTTGGTGGCACCAACCGGGACTAAAGGGTGCATTAGTCCCGGTTGGTGCCACCAACCGGGACCAATGCCCTTCGTATATATACAGCACTTGGCAGTTTTCGCCAAAATCCATCTGTTTCTTCTCGCCCCAACGCCTCTGCTCCTCTCGCCGTCACCGCCGAGCCCTGCCCCGAC
>NC_041385.1:15200440-15227590 GCF_002162155.2 Triticum dicoccoides
CTTCGCCGTCGCCGCGCGCGCCACCCGTTCCCCGACCCCGACACCGTCGCCGCGCGCGCCGCCCCTTCCCCAACCCTGTCGCCGTTGCCCCGACCACACGCCGCCGCCTTCGGTCCGGCCGCCGACGCCCTTTCCTCTTATTTTTTTTGCATTTTATGTATATGTTCTCTGTGTATATATATGTATATGTTCTGTGTGTATATATGTTCATATATGCAAAAGTTAGATTTTAGAAAAACTTTATATATGCAAAAGTTTATATCTGCAAAAATTTATACATATATGTAAGTATATATGTATGTATGTGGATACATGAGGGGGGTCGATATACCCCCTCTCCGATAGCATTTTTGTGCATTTTAGGTTAGTGTATATATATGTTGATGTATATATGCAAAACATAGATTTTTAGAAAAAATACTATTTTTCTGTTGATGATATGATGATGTTTTTTTCATATATGTATTATTCTTTTAAGTTGTTAATTAGTAGATATCGATTTTAGGTTAGTGCATTTTATCACTGATTTTAGGTTAGTTGATCAATTTAGTGCATTTTATGTTTTTTGCATTTTAGGATAGTGCATTTTATGTTAGTGGAGAGGAAAAAGTAAAATAAGGAAAAGGAAAATAAGTAGAGAAAGAAGGAGAAGAAGAAGGAGAAGACGAGGAGAGGAAGAAGAGAAAGAAGAAGAAAAAAAGAGGAGAAGAAGAAGGAATAGAGGAGCTTCTTCTCCTTTTTTTCTCCTCTTTTTTTTCTTCTTCTTCTTAATTTTTATCGGGAACGAGGGTGTCGAGGATCGCCGAGGGGTCGAGGGTCGGGAACTAGGGTAGAGGGTCGAGGGTCGTTAAGGGGTCAAGGGTCGAGGGTTTCAGGGTCGAGGGTTCGAGGTTTCTAGGGTCGAGGAATCGAGAGGGTCGAAGGAAGAAAAGAGGAAGAAGGACGAAAGAACAAGAAAAAGAATGAGAGGAAAAAGGAAAATAAGAAGATGAAGAAGAGGAGAGGAAGAAGAGGAGAAATAAATAAGAAGAGGAAAAAAGAAGAAAAGGAAGAGGAGAAGAAGAAAGGAATAGAGGAGAAGAAGAAAAAATAGAAAAATTTTCTATTTTTTCTTCTTGTCCTCTATTCCTTTCTTCTTCTCCTCTTTTTTCTTCTTCTTCTTCCTTCTTCCTTCTTACTCTTTTCTTCCTTTTCCATAATTATTTTCCTTTCTCGTTGTTGTCGCGTCGTTGTCGATATAACCCCCTCAAGATAACTTCGACATGAGGGGCGGTCGATATAAATACCCCCCCCTCGGTCCTCTCACTCAACCAAAACTCTCGAGGACACCCAAACCCTAAAGAGAAAATGATGTTGGTCTCCTACCCCCTCCCGCCGCGCCCCTACCCGACAAATTAACTCTCTCGAAGCGTTGTTGTGTCGAGGCGACCCCGAACCCTAGAGAAGCAGCGTCGAGGCCACTAACATGATTCCTTATTGTGACTAGCTGGCTAGTTCTACGTTTGCCATCTGTACCATATATAAACATGTTGTAAATATTTGCAGAAACTATGGAGCACTGCCGAGATGAAGAAACAGAAGCGATATTGAGGGACATAATCGCAAATGGAAGGGATGAAGTTGCGTCATTTCTCCTCGACTCCGTTGGTCAGCTGGAAGAACGGGGTGAAGAAGAGGGCTATGTTCATGATGGCTTCGGCCCATTAATGCCGGTACAAGAACAGGACTATGTTCATGATGGCTCCAATGACACAATGGAGGAACAAGAAGGAGACCTGCTGACTGCTCCAGTGACCGAACCGATCCCGGCCAGTTATATATATTAGTTAAGCCCGTGCTGACTAGTTAATTGATGCTTCCATTGTTTTGGTATATGTACACATATTAATTACTTTCGTCTTTCTTACTTATAATTTCTAGCCCTCCGGATCGAGCACAACTTCGGTAAGGAGACGAGGCCCGAAGAAAAAGTTGAGCTCGGATGAAAAGTTTGAGATCATAGAAATCGCGCCCGACGGCGAACCGATTGAACCCATCCGGACAAGGAAAGCATTTTCTTCTCAGTGTGGGGTTCTTGTTAGGGACAAGATCCCGATCAGCATCCAGCAATGGTATAAGCCTAAGGAGGAAGACGCTGAGGTGTCTTATGTCAATGATATGTAGAAAGAAGATCTTTGGACTCAGCTGAAGGCAAATTTCACCCTACCGCCAGAGGAGGATCCGGAGAAGCCAGTTAAAGAGGAATTAATCAAGTCTTGTGCTCTTAAGAAGATGGCAACCCTAATGAGGAGGTGGAGGAAAGAGCTGAACCAGTTTGTCAAAGATAAAAAGACACCAGAATTCATCGGCAAATATGAGATGATCAAAGATCACTGGCCCGCATTTGTGGCCCACAAGACATCGGAAAAGAGTAAGAAGATGTCGGAGACAAACAAGAAAAATGCTGCAAAGAACACGCTTCACCATCGCACGGGGTCAGGTGGCTACCTGCAAGCCCGGCCTAAGTGGTCCAAGGCTGAGAATGATCTGCTTGAAAAAGGGATCGAACCAGAGACAATGAGATGGCCATACCGTTGCCGGACTTGGTTCTTCGGGTCTGGCGGAACCTTGGACCCTATAACAGGGTTTTGCCAGTGGACGGACGAGCAACTGGAAATACCAGTCAAGAACCTTCGACACTATATCGATGCAGCGCAGCGAGGGACGTTCCTTCCAAACAGGGAGAAGGACAAGCTCACAATGGCCCTTGGGAATCCGGAGCACCCTGGACGGACACGAGGCACGCCAGGCTCCATTCTGTGGAAGGTTGGTTTTCCGGACGCAGGGGGTTACAAAACCCACGAGAGGAGGAAGAAACTGGAGCAGGACCAACTGCAGGCGCTGCACGAAAGGATAATGGGGCTAGAGGATCGAGAAGCAGCAGATCGCAGCAAACGACCTGCCAAAGCTTCCCCCGAAGCTACACCGCCATCTCAGCGGAGAAGCAGCGTGGCTTCCACCGAGCTGCTTCAGCCGGAGCATGTCTTGACGGCTCCTGCCAGCTATCCCGTGGATGGTATCACGGAGTCTCAAAATTGCCACATGATGGCGCGATGGATGACTTTGAAGGTCAAGGCGGCTATTGGCCAAGTTTATCCTAGTGGACCCGGCACAACTTATCACTGCCAGCCGATTCCAAAAGGATATGCTAAGGTGATGGTGGATGAAATAAGGGAGGGATTTGAGGACCTCGTGCTTGACCACCCTACCGGTGACGGGGAGACTAGGCTGGGTTCTGCTCTGAAGACTCCATGCCTATGGAAGAAGGAGCTCATCAACCTTCTGAACTGGACGCCTCCGCCTCCTCCTCCTGCTTCGGCGAGTCAGGGCACTCCGCCTCCTCCACCGCCTCCTCCTCCGGCGAGTGACGATCAGGGCATGCGTGGCGGCACTCCGCCTCCTTCTCCGGCGCATGGCGGCACTCCGCCTGCGCCAGCGCTCCCGAGCAGCCAGCAGCATCCTCCTTCTCCGCCTCGCCAGCAAGGGCGGAAGAGACCCGCCGCCGCCCCAGCTACGCCGACGCATCGTACTCCTTCTCCTCCGCCTCGTAAGCAAGCATGAAAGAAGACAGACGCCGCAGCCACTCCGTCTGCTCCGGCGTCTAGCAGCACAACCAGAGGCGGGTGGCAATACAAATACGGTCCATCATCTCTCAAGCCTCTAGAGAAGTTACCGTACGAGAGGTCCGAGGAGGAAAACGATACGATTGTGCGGACCCACGAGAAGGAGTTCTTTGAAGGGATGAAAGCAAAGAGACATCCACCTCCGGAGGAGAAGGTAGATCCGGTGAAAGCAAAGCGCACTATCGATGCCCTGAGGAAACCACCAAAGTCTCCGCCGAGAACCAACTATGAGCGCATTACTGAACAGACATATCTCCAAGCCCAGCAGTCGGGAACTACTGTCAGTGCTAAAAGGTCAAAAGAACGAGCAAAGGGGAAAAATTGCCCAGCTCGGTGAACAAGCACAACAATCGTGCCCCCCGCTCAATGTGTCTAATGCTCCGGGGACGGTGGCCGGTTATGGCAATCTTGACGATTACCTGCCTGACGATGCACTTCCTGATTTCTTGGAGGTGGACGGACACAGATACGAGTACGGGAAGCCTCTCGTCAAAGATGAAAAATCTATGACAACAATGATGCGAAGATTTCATAATTGGTACATGGAAACCTGCAAAGAGTCTGAGGGTAAGAATGCTTTGTATCTGCATATTAAAGAGGAGCACGATCTCGTTGCAAATGATCTGTTGACTGTTCCATTTGAGGAGTTCTTCGAGTTCTTCAATCAAAAGGCCCTCGATAAATTAATGGTCTTTTGCTACTGCCTGTAAGTACTATTTCAGTCATTAAGTCTCTATATATAGCTTGGCTCTTTCATTGCATGTATTTATAATTAATTATCCTCAATATATTATGCAAATTGAAGATCGTCGAGTGCAAAAAACAAGAAATTTATGATATTGGGTTCATTAACACAAATATCATAGATGTATTTCTGGTTGAAAACGACATCAAAGAGGCTAAGGACAACTTGCTACAATCGTTGATCAAAAATCAAAACAAAGATACCATACTCTTTCCTTACAACGGCCCGTGAGTGTTACTATCGTGTGCATATTCGGTTTCCCTTATTACTCAAGCGAGCTTATAGTAATGTAATTGATGAGTTATGCATGCGTGCGCAGGTACCACTATATTCTTCTGGAGATTAAGCTTGAGCGTGGACTAGTAACCGTCTTAGACTCGAGACGGAAAGATCCCAAAACCTATGTGGACATCACTGAAATGCTCAGCAAGTAAGTTCAATCGATCATTATCGCACCATATCGACAACTTTTTGTTCATTTCCTGATATCTCAAGTAATAATAATTATTTTCTTTGTCTTGCAGGGTTTGGAAACAGTTCACCGCAGAAGCTCCGGGACTGCCGAAGGAGCTGCGATATAAATACCCGAAAGTAAGTACTGCTGGCTAGCTAGTTGCGCGCATCTCCGTTGATTCTATAGCTATACTTTCATCAATGCCATTTATAATGCTTCATTATTAGTTTGATTGACCTCTATTTCTCGTAAAGTGCTTGTGGCAGGAGGAAGGAAATGATTTCTGTGGATACTACGTGTGCGAGTTCATCCACACCGCGACTTTGAAAAACAAGCGGGGCTACTCTAGAAGACAATATGAAGTACGTAAGCAATAATATTCACAATTTCATTTTATTACACCATCATTTCTGTTGAGTTTCATTCATATATATGTATTAATTAATCCCCTTCTTCAAATTAGACGTGGCAGATGCGGGATGAACTCCTAGAACCAGATCGCATGAAAGCAATTCAAGAGGAATTGGCGGGATTCTTTCTTGACCACGTCATCAGTAAAGCCGGAGAATACCATGTGGAAATTGATTTCAAATGCTAGGGGTTTGTAATTAAGAGATCTTATACATATTGTACATGTATGTAGTCAGTCGCGTCGGATACATGATACAAAAACTTGTTGTTCGACCAATCTCTTGGAGAAGGAGAGGTCGATCGATCACTTCCCTCGGTATGCATGACGAACTTCTGTACTGAATGGTTCTCTCGATCACTTATGTATATATAGTACGTAGCGTCGACCAAGCACGGACATAAGAGAGGGCACTTCTCTCTATTAATTAGCTAGCTAACACAATATATGAAACACCTAAATTAACCCCCCAAAACCGCCAACCTCCCCTCCTTTCAAAAAAAAAACCCCAGCCACTGGAATGCTGACGCGTGGATGCCTTTTGGTCCCGGTTGGAGACACCAACCGGGACCAAAGGCCCCCTCACTGGGCTTGGCGCACAGGGCCACGTGGAGGCACATTGGTCCCGGTTCTGGATTGAACTGGGACTAATGGGTGGAGGTATTAGTAACGGTCCATTAGTCCTAGTTCATGAACCGGGACTAAAGGCCCTTATGTACCGGGACTATTAGGTGTTTTTCTACTAGTGGGAGTACGATGCGCCGGAGCAGCCGGGGCGGCGGCGGGTCTCTTCCACCCTTGCCGACGAGGCGGAGAAGGAGGCGGAGTGCCGCCACGCGCCAGAGAAGGAGGCTGAGTGCCGCCACGCGCCGGAGAAGGAGGAAGCTGCTGGCTGCTCGGGAGCGCCGGCGCAGGCAGAGAAGGAGGCGGAGTGCCGCCACGCGCCGGAGAAGGAGGCGGAGTGCCGCCACGCGTGCCCTGATCGTCACTCGCCAGAGGAGGAGGCGGTGGAGGAGGCGGAGTGCCCCGACTCGCCGGAGGAGGAGGAGGAGGCGGAGGCGTCCAGTTCGGAAGGTTGATGAGCTCCTTCCGCCATAGGCATTGAGTCTTCAGAGCAGAACCAAACCTAGTCTCCCCTTCACTGGTAGGGTGGTCAAGCGGGAGGTCCTCAAATCCCTCTGTTATTTCATCCACCATCACCTTAGCATATCCTTCTAGAATCGGCTGGCAGTGATAAGTTGTGCCAAGTCCACTAGGATAAACAGAGCCAACAGCCGCCTTGACCTTCAAATTTATCCATCGCGCCATTATGTGGAAATTTTGAGACTCCGTGATATCATCCATGGGATAGCTGGCAGGAGTCGTCAAGACATGCTCCGGCTGAAGCAGCTCGGTGGAAGCCACGCTGCTTCTCTGCTGAGATGGCGGGGTAGCTTCGGGGGAAGCTTCGGCAGGTCGTTTGCTACGATCTGCTGCTTCTCGTTCCTCTTCTCGTTCCTCTAGCCCCATTACCCTTTCGTGCAGCGCCTGCAGTTGGCTCTGCTCTAGTTTCTTCCTCCTCTCGTGGGTTTTGTAACCCCCTGCGTCCGGAAAACCAACCTTCCACGGAATGGAGCCTGGCGTGCCTCGTGTCCGTCCAGGGTGCTCAGGATTCCCAAGGGCCATTGTGAGCTCGTCCTTCTCCCTGTTTGGAATGAACGTCCCTCGCTGCGCTGCATCGATATACTATCTAAGGTTCTTGACTGATATTTGCAGTTGCTCGTCCGTCCAATGGCACTTCCCTGTTACAGGGTCCAAGGTTCCGCCAGCCCCGAAGAACCAAGTCCGGCAACGGTCTGGCCATCTCATTGTCTCTGGTTCGATCCCTTTTTCAAGCAGATCATGCTCAGCCTTGGACCACTTAGGCCGGGCTTTGAGGTAGCCACCTGACCCCGTGCGATGGTGAAGCTTCTTCTTCGCAACATTTTTCTTGTTTGTCGCCGACATCTTCTTACTCTTTTCCGATGTCTTGTGGGCCACAAATGCGGGCCAGTGATCTTTGATCTTCTTTTATTTGCCGATGAATTCTGGTGTATTTTTTTGACAAACTGGTTCAGCTGTTTCCTCCACCTCCTCATTAGGGTTGCCATCTTCTTAAGAGCACAAGACTTGATTAATTGCTCTTTAACTGGCTTCTCCGGATCCTCCTCTGGCGGTAGGGTGAAATTTGCCTTCAGCCGAGTCCAAAGATCTTCTTTCTTCATATCATTGACATAAGACACCTCAGGGTCTTCCTCCTTAGGCTTATACCATTGCTGGATGCTGATCGGGATCTTGTCCCTAACAAGAACCCCGCACTGAGCAGAAAATGCCTTCCTTGTCCGGATAGGTTCAATCGGTTCGCCGTCGGGCGCAATTTCTATGATCTCAAACTTTTCATCCGAGCTCAACTTTTTCTTCGGGCCTCGTCTCCTTACCGAAGTTGTGCTCGATTCGGAGGGCTAGAAATTATAAGGAAGAAAGACGAGAGTAATTAATATGTGTACATATACCAAAACAATGGAAGCATCAATTAACTAGTTAGCACGGGCTTAACTAATATATATATATACCTGGCCGGACTCGGTTCGGTCACCGGAGCAGTCAGCACGGTCTCCTTCGTGTACCTCCATTGTGTCATCGGAGCCATCATGAACATAGTCCTCTTCTTGTACCGGCATTAATGGGCCGAAACCATCATGAACATAGCCCTCTTCTTCACTCAGTCCTTCCAGCTGACCATCGGTGTCGAGGAGAAATGACGCAACTTCATCACTTCCATTTGCGATTATGTCCCCCAACATTGCTTCTGTTTCTTCGTCTCGGGAGTGCTCTATAGTTTCTGCAAATATTTACAACATGTCAATTATTATTCAAACATGGTACAGATGGATGTATATATATATATATATATATATATATATATATATATATATATATATATATATATATATATATATATATAAGTGGCAAACATAGAACTAGCTAGCTAATCACAATAAGGAATCATGTTAGTGGCCTCGACGCTGCTTCTCTAGGGTTTGGGATCGCCTCGACACAACGCTTCAAGGGTTTGGGGTGGCCCCGACGACAACGCTCTTTTAACTTGGTAAATTTGGGTGGCCTCGAGAGAGTTAATTTGTCGGGTAGGGGTGCGGTGGGAGGGGGTAGGAGACCAACATTGTTTTCTCTCTAGGGTTTGGGTGTCCTCGAGAGTTTTGGTCGAGCGAGAGGGCCGAGGGGGGGTGCTGCCGTTGTATAAGTTATCATGGTCGAGAGGGGGTATATATATCGACCGCCCCTCATGTCGAAGTTATCTCGAGGGGGTTATATCGACAACGACGCAACAACGACGAGAAAGGAAAATAATTAAGGAAAAGGAAGAAAAGAGGAAGAAGGAAGAAGGAAGAAGAAGAAGAAAAAAAAGAAGAAAAAAAAGAGAAGAAGAAGAAAGGAATAGAGGAGAAGAAGAAAAATAGAATTTTTCTTCTCCTCTTCTTTTTCTTCTTTTTCCTCTTCTTATTTATTTCTCCTCTTCTTCCTCTCCTCTTCTTCCTCTCCTCTTCTTCCTCTTCTTATTTTCCTTTTTCCTCTCCTTCTTCCTTCTTCCTTCTTTTTCTTCTTCTTCTTCCTTCTTCCTTCTTCCTCTTTTTTTCCTTTTCCTTATTTTACTTTCTCCTCTACACTAACCTAAAATGCACTAACCTAAAATCGATATCTACTAACAACCTAAATAAAAAATTAATACATATATGAAAAAACATATATAAACAAAAAAATGCTATGAACATTATATTCATACATATATATATATATAGCCACATCCATTCATCATATATATAGCTACCACATACATATATACATTATATATATGAAAAAAATGCAATGAACAAAAAAATACACTTATGAAAAAAATACTATGAACATGTACATATATATATATATATACACACACACACACACACACATACAAACACATATACACAAAAAATGCAAAAAAATTGCTATGGAAATTGCAGGGGCGGCGGGGCGGCGCGCGACGGCGCGGCGGCCGCGCAGGATAGGGGCGGCGCGCGCCGGCCGCGCAGGGCAGGGGCGGCGGCGCGGTGGCCGCGTAGGCCGGCGGCGCACGGTGGCCGCGCAGGGGCGCGGGACGGGAGGGGCGCGGGAGCAGGCTGTGCTCACAGGGGGCGGCGGCGACGGCTCAGGCGAGCAGCCTGACGGTGTCAGTGGTGACGGCGACGGCAAGGTGGAGCAGGGGCGTCGGGCGGCGACGGCGACGAGGAGGAGCAGGGGGCGTCGGGGGAGATGTGGGCGATTTGGCCGGAAACTGCTAAGTGCTGCTTATATAGCAAACCCTTTAGTCCCGGTTGGTGTCACCAACCGGGACTAATGCACCCTTTAGTCCCGGTTGGTGCCACCAACCGGGACCAAAGGCCTCTTTTTCGGCAGCCCAAAGGGCGGGAACCGGTGGCCTTTGGTACCGGTTGGTGCCACCAACCGGGACCAATGCCTCCCCTTTAGTCCCGGTTGGTGCTACCAACCGGGACCAAAGGCCTCTGTGCTGCCCGCGTCGGGGCCAAAGTTTAGTCCCACCTTGCTAGTTGAGAGGGGCGCGCAGTGGTTTATAAGCCCCACTACCGCACCCCTCTCGAGCTCCTCTCCACCGCAGGCTTTCGGGCCTACTTGCTATTGCTTCGCCTGATGGGCCTTCCGGGCCTACCGCGGGCCTGAATCCTGGCCCATACTTGGATTTCTAGTCGTATTCAGGCCGTGGGGGCCCAGTAGGAGGCATTTTTTTTGTTTTTTTGTTTTCTTTACTTATTGTTGCTATTTTTATTTTTTTTCCACTTTTTTGTTTTGTTTTCTGCATTATTTATTTTCTTTTGTTTTTTGCTTTATTTTTTAATTTTTTTCCTTTTAGTTTTAGAAAAATTATAAATTTTCTGTTAGTGCCATTAGTTTTCAAATTTGAAAACACTTTTTTGTTTTTGTTTTCTTTCTTGCTTTATTTATTTTATTTTGTTTCTACTTACAACAAAATAGTTATTGTTGCTATTTTTAATTATTTTCCAGTTTTTTTGTTTTGTTTTCTGCATTATTTATTTTCTTCTGTTTTTTGCTTTATTTTTTAGTTCTTTTTTCTTTTAGTTTTAGAAAAAATTATAAATTTTCTGTTAGTGCTATTAGTTTTCAAATTTGAAAACACTTTTTTTGTTTTTTTGTTTTCTTTCTTGCTTTATTTATTTTATTTTGTTTCTACTTACAACAAAATACTTATTGTTGCTATTTTTAATTATTACGAGGGCCGAACCATAAGACATTAAAGCATTTCAAATGAACTATGAAAAATTTGAAAGTTGGCATGGTATCATAAACTCACCCACATAGCATGTGCATGTACAAAACGGACAATGGTAGCATACTCGTGTGTTACAAAGTTGGCATGGTATCATGATAATAGTTGCGGGAGAAAGTCTTCACTTTTTCTTCGCTTGTGTCATTTGCTTATTGCGCCGTAACCATGGATAATCTTCATCGCTTATCAGGATGCTGAGGTCAGCCTTGACTTTGAAGGGAGGAATTTCATGAAACTTTTCATAATCTTCAGACATGTCTGTCTTGCCCTCCACTCCCACGATGTCCTTTTTTTCTGAAAGAACTATGTGGCGCTTTGGCTCATCGTATGATGTATTCGCTTTTTTATCTTTTCTTTTTCTCGGTCTGGTAGACATGTCCTTCACATAGATAACCTATGCCACATCATTGGCTAGGACGAACAGTTCGTCAGTGTACCCAAGATTTTTCAGATCCACTGTTGTCATTCCATACTGTGGGTCTACCTGTACCCCGCCTCCTGACAGATTGACCCATTTGCACTTAAACAAAGGGACCTTAAAATCATGTCCATAGTCAAGTTCCCATATGTCCACTATGTAACCATAATATGTGTGCTTTCCCCTCTCGGTTGTTGCATCAAAGCGGACACCGTTGTTTTGGTTGGTGCTCTTTTGATCTTGGTCAATCGTGTAAAATGTATTCCCATTTATCTCGTATCCTTTCCAAATCGTAACAGTCGAAGATGGTCCCCTGGACAACAAGTACAGCTCATCACAAACAGTGGTGTCACCTCTGAGACGTGCTTCCAACCAACTACTGAAAGTCCTGATGTGTTCACATGTAATCCAGTCGTCGCACTGCTCCGGGTGTTTGGGGCGCAGACTGTTCTTGTGTTCATCGACATACGGGGTCACCAAGGTAGAGTTCTGTAGAACTGTGTAGCGTGCTTGAGACCAAGAATATCCGTCCATGCATATTATTGAGTCCCTTCCAAGGGTGCCTTTTCCAGCCAGTCTCCCCTCATACCGCGATTGAGGGAGACCTATCTTCTTAAGGCCAGGAATGAAGTCAACACAAAACCCGATGACATCCTCTGTTTGATGGCCCATGGAGATGCTTCCTTCTGGCCTAGCGCGGTTACGGGCATATTTTTTTAGGACTCCCATGAACCTCTCAAAGGGGTACATATTGTGTAGAAATACGGGGCCCAGAATAACAATCTCGTCAACTAGATGAACTAGGACGTGCGTCATGATATTGAAGAAGGATGGTGGGAACACCAGCTCGAAACTGACAAGACATTGCACCACTTCACTCCTTAGCCTTGGTATGATTTCTGGACCGATCACCTTTTGAGAGATTGCATTGAGGAATGCACATAGTTTCACAATGGCTAATCGGACGTTTTCCGGTAGAAGCCCCCTCAATGCAACCGGAAGCAGTTGTGTCATAATCATGTGGCAGTCATGAGACTTTAGGTTCTGAAACTTTTTCTCTGACATATTTATTATTCCTTTTATATTCGACGAGAAGCCAGTCGGGACTTTCATACTAAGCAGGCATTCAAAGAAGATTTCCTTCTCTTCTTTGGTAAGAGCATAGCTGGCAGGACCTTCATACTGCTTTGGAGGCATGCCATCTTTTTCGTGCAAACCTTGCAGGTCCTCCCGTGCCTCAGTTGTATCTTTTGTCTTCCCATACACGCCCAAGAAGCCTAGCAGGTTCACGCAAAGGTTCTTCATCACGTGCATCACGTCGATCGAAGAGCGGACCTCTAGGTCTTTCCAGTAGGGTAGGTCCCAAAATATAGATTTCTTCTTCCACATGGGTGCGTGTCCCCCAGCGTCACTCAGAGCAGCTAGTCCGCCGGGACCCTTTCCAAAGATTACGTGTAAATCATTGACCATAGCAAGTACGTGATCACCGGTACGCATGGCGGGCTTCCTCCGGTGATCTGCCTCGCCTTTGAAATGCTTGCCTTTCTTTCGACATTGATGGTTGGTCGGAAGAAATCGACGATGGCCAGGTACACATTCTTCCTGCAGCTTCCCAGGTATATACTATCGATGTCAAGTAAACAGTGCGTGCATGCATGGTATCCCTTGTTTGTCTGTCTTGAAAGGTTACTGAGAGCGGGCCAATCGTTGATGGTCACGAATAGAAACGCCTTTCGGTGAAATTCCTCCTGTTTCTGCTCATCCCACGTACGTATACCATTTCCATTCCATAGCTGTAAAAGTTCTTCAACTAATGGCCTTAGGTACACATCAATGTCGTTGTCAGGTTGCTTAGGGCCTTGGATGAGAACTGGCATCATAATGAACTTCCGCTTCATGCACATCCAAGGAGGAAGGTTATACATACATAGAGTCATGGGCCAGGTGTTGTGATTGCTGCTCTGCTCCCCGAAAGGATTAATGCCATCCGCGCTTAAAGCAAACCATACGTTCCTTGGCTCACTTGCAAACTCATCCCGGTACTTTCTCTCGAATTTTCTCCACTGCGACCCGTCAGCGGGTGCTCTCAACTTCCCGTATTTCTTACGGTCCTCACTGTGCCATCGTATCAACTTGGCATGCTCTCTGTTTCTGAACAGACGTTTCAACCATGGTATTATAGGAGCATACCACATCACCTTCGCAGGAACCCTCTTCCTGGGGGCTTGCCGTCAACATCACCAGGGTCATCTCGTCTGATCTTATATCGTAATGCACCGCATACCGGGCATGCGTTCAGATCCTTGTACGCACCACGGAAGAGGATGCAGTCATTAGGGCATGCATGTATCTTCTGCACCTCCAATCCTAGAGGGCATACGACCTTCTTTGCTGCGTATGTACTGTCGGGCAATTCGTTATCCTTTGGAAGCTTCTTCTTCAATATTTTCAGTAGCTTCTCAAATCATTTGTCAGGCATAGCATTCTCTGCCTTCCACTGCAGCAATTCCAGTATGGTACCGAGCTTTGTGTTGCCATCTTCGTAATTGGGGTACAACCCTTTTTTGTGGTCCTCTAACATGCGATCGAACTTCAGCTTCTCCTTTTGACTTTCGCATTGCGTCCTTGCATCGACAATGACCCGGCGGAGATCATCATCATCGGGCACATCATCTGGTTCCTCTTGATCTTCAGCAGCTTCGCCTGTTGCAGCATCATCGTGCACATCGTCTGGTTCCTCTTGATCTTCAGTAGCATCACCGTATTCAGGGGGCACATAGTTGTCATCGTACTTTTCTTCTTCGTCATCTTCCATCATAACCCCTATTTCTCCGTGCCTCGTTCAAACATTATAGTGTGGCATGAAACCCTTGTAAAGCAGGTGGGTGTGAAGGATTTTCCGGTCAGAGTAAGACTTCGTATTCCCACATATAGGGCATGGACAACACA
The DNA here is from genome assembly GCF_002162155.2 of Triticum dicoccoides. Taxonomy (NCBI): domain Eukaryota; kingdom Viridiplantae; phylum Streptophyta; class Magnoliopsida; order Poales; family Poaceae; genus Triticum; species Triticum dicoccoides. The sequence goes on from NC_041385.1 coordinate 15,214,455, forward strand.
TAAAACCATTCTGCTTATTTGCCTCAGCCACTTCGAGAAATTCATGCACGCCCTTAAAGTACTCGGAGGTGTGTCTTGAACCATACATCCATTGCCGGTTCATCTACATGCATTATATATAATTAAGTGTGTCAAAAATCATTACAGAACATCATGAATAGATAATTAAGTGAACAAATTAATAGAAGTTCATCATCACATTAAAACCAAAGTACATACATAGTTCTCATCTAACAACATAAAGCTCTGCAGAGCATCTAAATTAATTAAACCATACATTGAAACTTTGTAAAACATTTCAATGCTAAAACAAATGCGATCATAATCGCAACCAATGTAACAACTGATCCAACGGCATAATGATACCAAGCCTCGGTATGAATGGCATATTTTCTAATCTTTCTAATCTTCAAGCGCATTGCATCCATCTTGATCTTGTGATCATCCACGACATCCGCAACATACAACTCCAATATCATCTTCTCCTCCTCAATTTTTCTAATTTTTTCCTTCAAGAAATTGTTTTCTTCTTCAACTAAATTTAACATCTCGACAATAGGGTCGGTTGGAATTTCCGGTTCAACAACCTCCTAGAAAAATAAAATCTATGTCACGTTGGTCGGCATAATTGTCATAAACAATAGATGAACCAATAGTTATGAAAAGATAATATATACCACATCCGAATCATAGACAGGACGAGGGCCGACGGGGGCGGATACCAAAACCATCGCACTATGTAAGATGCAATAATAAAAGTAAGAAAATTGTACAAGTATCTATATAAACATACAAGTAAGAATTTTTTTCCTTTCAGAAAGAAGATAAGAACAAGAGGCTCACCACGGTGGTGCCGGCGACGTGATCGGTGCGGGCGATCGACGGCGGTGAAGACGGGGACGGGACGTGACGGACCGCTAAACCTAGACAAATATTGAGAAAAATGGAGCTTGGAGGTCGATCTTGGAGAGGAGAAAGCTTAAGTAGTGTGGCTCGGGCATTCCATCGAACACCTCGTGTGCATAGGAGGTGAGCTAGAGCACCACAAAGCTCTCTCCTCGCTGGCCACGAAAAACAGAGCAGTGAGAGTGCTGTGCTTGCGGGGTATATATAGGCAATTAATTGGTCCCGGTTCGTGGCTTGAACCGAGACTAAAGGGAAGCCTTTGGTCCCAGTTCAGGCCACCAACCGGGACCAATGGTGGTGGGCCAGGAGAAAGGCACATTGGTCCCGGTTCGTCCCACCAACAGGGACCAAAAGGTTCAGACGAACCGGGACCAATGGCCCACGTGGCCCGGCCGGCCCCCGGGGCTCACGAACCAGGTCCAATGCCCCCATGGTGCCGGTTCTGGATTGAACCGAGACTAATGGGCTGACCCGGCCTGGACCATTGCCCCCTTTTCTACTAGTGATCGATGATGTGTTGGATGTGTAGGTAAACATATACTACTATATTTTTTGGTTTGTATGTATGCTGTGGTAAGCTGGTTTAGTACAGATGCATCTCGTATAGTCAAGGCTTGCCTATGTATCCTAGAGATGTATCTGGCATCATCACATATACAGATGCACTTGGTACCTTTGTAGGAAGGTACATTTTTTTGTGAATAGTAGGAAGGTACATTTAATTCATGATAACTTAGATTAACACAACTCACATAAGAGTAGAAATATGGTTTTGTGACGAAGGTGAAACAATTTAAAGTTTCCGTGCCCATTTGCCAAATTGGGATATCTGAAATTGTCGTAATGATTTTGGTTTGTACAAGGTAGGAGTTTCAAACTTCTTACATGTCATGTGCCACTCGGGTGCACTCACTTGGAGATGATAGTAATGCAGTTTTTGTGATGAAGGTGGAACAATTTGGAGTTTCTGTGCCCATTTGCCAAATTGGGATATTTGAAATTCACGGAACGATTTCGGTTTTTACAAGGTAGAAGTTTCAAACTTCTTACAGGTCATGTGGCACTTTGGTGCAACCACTTGGAGATGTGCTACGTACGTTCCATCAATTTGGATGGTGATCTAGCAATAGAATTTGTGACGTATAAGTGTGCCATGTGAACATTCTTTTTGCTGATCGACATGGCCTATGGCGTACTTACTTTGCATTTGCGAAGGATCAGAGGATGTTTAAAACTTCATAATAAAGATGATTGAGAATATATAGAAAGGGGTCTCACACGAGCTGCTATATTTTGTTCACAAGGTAGTGAAATATAATAATCGATCCAAATTAAAAACTAACAATAATTAATATAGGATATTTTGCAAAAAGGATCGGATCTATAAATAAAGAGTACCAGAAGTACTATGCACCTCAAACAAAAAATAAATACATTAAGGTCCATGACCACCAGACGACCATAGTCGCAATAAGAACGAACCACCGACGCGTAGCTGTTGCCGCTCCTATGTCAGAGCCGGCTTGACCTCGTCGATGATAGCAGAAAAGCCTTCATGCAAGGATTAGCGCCCCGAGCAGCAGTCATCGCCGTTGAATCTATGAATCGATCTGAAAAATCCGGCACCAAATCTCGCCGCCCTGGGGAGCTAGAAGGAATCAATACCAAAGCTCCATCTAATCCATCCCAACAGATGAACTTGAGAACGATCAGAGCTCTAAAGACTAACTTGAAGAAGCACCGCCATCCGTTCGAACGTCGCCCCTACAAGGAATAAAACCTACCTATCCAATAGCCCAACCGAGAACCAGGATTTTCCACCCTGCTACCGGCTGTCGGAGCGGCGGACAGAGGGGAGACGAATCCACGGGCTCATCAGCAGAGATCAGGGGGAGGAAGGCTTTCCTGTAGTTGCCTTGCCAGAGGTGAAAGACAAAAACATAAATATGTCACTTACCTTGTACTAAGTGTCATGAATTAGCAGATGTTTAAAACTATGGTAAAGATGATTGTTTGTATTAACTGATGTAGAAGCCAGAAAATAATTGCCTTGTCAAATCATAATTTATAGAGAGAGGTTGCACTGGATGAGATGCTAGTTTCCATATGGTAGATGATATAATAGTGACTACAAATTACAAACTAAAAAGTTGAATATATGTCTAGAAAAAATCTGCAAAACATGAGAAAACAGAAGAGAAAACAGCGGCGGCCATCGGATGCATCATCATCTTGGGTTGCCTTGATCCCGAGCGGTGCGGCTTCGCCAACCCGATATCGGAAGCATTCTCCGTATCCGTAGTGCAGCCACCAAAGACGTTGTCCTCGTGCTTGCACATGTCCTCCTGAACCATGCTGCTGCAGGGGAGCTCCGCCTCCTCCAGATCATCACACGCATCCGCGACTGTGCTTCCCACCACCATAGCTGCCGACGTGACGACGACGTCGATGTCGCACCGGACGATGAAGCAGTCATCCACGACGTAACCCGACTTGTCTAGCTGGTCTCTTCCCATGAACCTAGACCGTTCGCCGATGACATGGCCGTTGAACACGAAAACGCCTCCGAAACTAGAACGGTAATGCTTGCACTTGGCAGGCGCCGGTTTGTTGCCGTCGTGAGGGACGAGAGAGAACCGGACATTTGCGTTGACATGGCTGAGGACGTACTTGTCGGCGATGCTGAGGGCGAGAGAGATGCCGTCGGCGTTGTTCCACCATCCCCCGTTGGGGTAGTAGTGGATCCGCCAGCGGTGGCCGGCGGCCTCGAACTCGCCAGACGGGGCGGCCACGCCGTTGCCGAGGAGCTTTGTCTCCGCGTAGCCGTTGATTCTGAGGACGTGGCTGCCGGTGGTCACCGTGGTGGTCAGGGTCGAGGTGGAGGCGTCGTCGATCATCATAGTGGATCGCAGTGCATAGCATAGGTTGTGGCGATGGATAGCCGCCGGAGCTACATATATTCACATCATCACATCAACCCGGTCCGTGTAGGTGTGGGTACGTATTTCGATCCGGATAGGGCTATATATCCTCTCCGACTCCGACTGTCACCGTGTTGTTGTCCCATCGTCGATGTATTTTGTTGTGTGTAAATCCTTTGGTAGCTCCTACGTGAAGACTTGTACTCACGCTATCTTTGCTCCTACTACGTGCTAGTATGTAAGAGCATCTTCACTAGAAAAATGTAGATGCAAAAATAATTAACTTTTACACATGTGAGGCCCAAAAGGCACCTCCAATAGATGATGTAGATATGTAAAAAAAATTACATGACCTGCTCCAAATGATGTAAAATGCAATACTTAGAGATGCAAGTTTGCATCACCAATCCCCAGGTGATGTAAAACGCCAACCACGTGCCAACCGCCCAACCGTCACTTCCACTCTATCCCACCCACTGCTTCCTCACCTCCACGCCTCCGGCCGCACACCCACCGCCGTGGCGCCCCGCCCACCGGACCCCTCAACACCCTGTCACCGCCAGATTCGGCCACTGCCGGTTCCACCGCTTTTCCACTGCCCCCCGTTAGAAAATTGGCCACTTTTTCGCTGTCCCGCTGCCTGATTCTAGTTCCCCCCGCCACCTGCCGCCACCCAATTTGAGCCGCACACATGCCGCCGCCGCTTTTCCGCCGCCCGATTCGAGCTTCTCCTATCGCCAATCCACTACCTGGTCGATATCCTGCTGCTACATTTGAACCTAGATGCCAATCCGCTGCTTAGCTACCAGCGCTCCTCTTGAAGCTCAGCCGACGCCGCTCAATACGCAACCTCACCGCTGCCATGCCGCCGAAGAAAATCTCTAAGAGCAAGACCGGCTTTTTCAGGCCGTGGAAGAAGCCGTCCAGGAATTTCGGCGTGGAGTTCCAGTGCGATGGCTATCGCTATTGGATCGGCATGTTCGAATCCGTCGACATGGTTGCGCATCCGTACGACATTGCCCCATGGCGTTTCGGCTCGCCAAGGAATGAGATGAACTTCCCGAGATCGAGTCTCGGGCGGACGCAGAGCTAATCGGGCCAAAGAATCTCAACATTCGGTGGATGGACGAGAAGGAGGAGGAGGAGGAGGAGGAGAAGAAGAAGAAGTTAGTGATTCTCGTAGCTTCCGGTGATAGTGACGAGGCGGCGATTGAGAGGTTCGTGGGGGAGCATCCAAAGTATGTCCAGGTCGAGCGCGAGTTCTTCCGGAAGCACGAGGCCAAGCAAAAGAAGAAGGGGGTAAAGAGGGAGGAGGGGGAGGCCAGCCCCTTGACGATGATCCCTGTCGAGTCTGACTCAGAGGAGGACGGCTTAGAGGATGAGGACTTCGAGGAGTACTCGTTGGACGAGGCGTTCTGGGAGAGTTATATTGAGTAGGTTTATGATGTAGTAGTCTTATGTTTAATGTTGAAGTATGTTTTATGTACTATGTTTGCTTCAAATGAACTTGCTATCTTTGAAATGATGTAGAGTTGAACTAGTTTTACATCTTCAATTACATCATCTGTTGGAGTAGTAGTTTTACATCACCAAATATACATCAACTATTGGAGTTGGGACTTTTTGGAAGATATAAAATGCACTTTTGGATGATATAAATTATATAACACTACTTTTACATCTCCAAATATACATCTTCTATTGGAGATGCTCTAACCGATGGCTCGGTCTCTAGTATTGCACTCACGTTCACAACAAAATAGTCTAGCTACATAGACAAAGGTACACAGGCAGGACAATCAACAAAATAGTCTAGCTACATAGACAAACGTACTAATAAGGAGAAGACCTTCAACAACTAATTCAGGTATTTACGTTTTTTTGTCTTTCAAAACGTACATATTTCTTCCTACAACTATCTTGGCTAACCCATATATTTTATTTAGTCTGATATAGTACATACAAACATCACATCTCCTGCTATTTTGAACAACAACCACGACATTTATTTTGAAACGGATGGAGTACATCTTAATCTAAGATAAATGGTGCCCAAATGAAATCTATGAGTTGCCTTATGTCGTGGTGGTACCATGAGCACATATAGCGTGACAACCCAAGGATTAAGGATAACAAAAAATCTAATATAAATAGACAGTTTACATAAATTTGCCATCTCCACTTCTCACATCCAGAATGCGGGCGGCTTATTGATAGTGGAAGGATCATAGCGGGGTATTAGGTAGGTGCGACCAGGTCGGCATGGCGTGGCCATGAGCTCGCTGTTAGACAAATTAGGGTTTGGAACAATGCTCGATATCCTTGGTGGGTACGGCTGTCATATATTTATAAGAGGGAACCGTACAAATACAGGTTATGTTAAAACACGTATATCTAATATATACTTAGTCTAACACCCTCCCTCAATCTTAACTATGTCCTGAAACACTCAGAACGTTAAGATTGCGACGACATCCTTCAAAAGAAGGCAAGGGCAAGGGTTTAGTGAAAATATCAGCAAGCTGATCCTTAGAAGAAACAAACTTAATCTGAAGGAGCTTTTGAGCAACACGTTCCCTCACAAAATGATAGTCGACTTCGATGTGCTTCGTTCGGGCATGAAATACTGGATTGGATGAAAGGTATGTGGCACCAATGTTATCACACCAAAGAACAGGCGGCTGAGTTGAGGAAACCTTCAACTCTCGAAGCAACGACTGCACCCACATGATCTCAGCTGTGGCATTGGCAACAGCTTTGTACTCAACTTCGGTACTACTCTGAGACACCGTAGCTTGCTTGCGAGCTTGCCAGGCGATCAAGTTAGGCCCAAAGAACACAGCATGTCCCCCCGTGGATCGCCGATCATCAGGACTACCAGCCCAATCGGCATCAGAAATGCGGAGACCATATGTATCAGTGTGACGAACATAGCGCAGGATGCGCTTAACAGCTGACCAGTGAGAATCACGTGGTGCATGAAGGTACTGGCACACACGATTAACTACAAATGATATGTCTGGTCGAGTAATGAGCAAGTACTGCAGTCCACCCACAATACTGCGGTACTCAGTGGCATCCTCAGGAGCGAGCAAGTCACTAGCAAGAGCTGTCAGTTTGTCTGTGGCAGACATGGGAGTCGTAGCAGACTTACACTGCAACATACCTGCACGACGCAGAAGATCCTGAGAGTACTTCTTCTGCGTAAGAGTCAAGCCACTATCAGAATGAAGAACCTCAAGGCCCAGAAAATAATGCAGTCTCCCAAGATCCTTGACAGCAAACTCAGCACCAAGAGAGGACACAAGCCGATCCGTAGCAGAAGGAGACGAACTGACAAGGATGATGTCATCAACATAGACCAGAATGTACATAGTCACCTCAGGTCGCTGAAGGATAAATAGAGACGTGTCTGCTGTAGAAGGAACAAACCCATGTGCACGAAGAGCAGCACCAAGATGGGCATGCCACGCATGCGAGGCCTGCTTCAAACCATAGAGAGTTTTGACAAGACGACACAAATGATGTGGCTGAGCAGGATCAACAAAACCTGGCGGCTGACGCATATAAACCTCTTCTTCCAAAACTCCATGGAGAAAGGCATTCTGAACGTCAAGCTATCGAAGTGACCATCCGCGAGTAACAGCCAAAGAGAGAAGAACACGGATAGTAGTTGGTTTAATAACAGGACTGAATGTGTCTTCGTAATCAATGCCGTACCGTTGTTTGAATCCCTTGGCAACCAGGCGTGCCTTGTACCTCTCAATGGAGCCATCAGCATGTTTCTTCACCTTGAATACCCATTTAGAGTCAATGATATTGACACCAGACGGAGGTGGAACAAGACGCCAAGTGTTGTTTCTTTGAAGAGCATGAATCTCCTGCTCCATCGCAGCACGCCAATGTGGGATGCCAAGCGCTGCTCGAAAATGTCGCGGTTCAGTCGTAGGGTCAGCCTCAACATGAGCCACACAGGCCACAAGCCACGCAACAGTGCCGTCAGTGCGCTTCTTCGGTTGGAAGATGCCACTATTGCTGTGAGTGTGGGGACGCAGGACGACAGGCAGAGATGGCGCTGGAGCTGCCACACCAGAGGAGCCACTGTCCATCAGCGGCGAGGAGGATGCGCCGGCGGGCGAGTCCGGTGGCACGGTCAGGGTCGGCGAAGACAGACCGGGCGTGACCAGCGTCGACGGACCAGGCGACGAAGACTCGGTGACCCGCGAGGCCTCCGGCCCAGGGGATAGCGCCGCGGGTCCAGCCGACCCGGCCAACAGCTCAGCAGGTTCGGCCGGCTCAGGCGACAGCGAGGCTGCTGGCCCAGGCGACTCGGGTACCCTGTCGGATCCACGTGCATGGGACATGCGCGTGTGATCGACGTCGGGGTCAAGTGGAGTAGTGGCGGGGGCAGCCTCGTCGAGCGCCTCGTCCGGCGTAGCAGCAGCCGGCGCAGTTGTGGCCGTATCATCACCAGAAGCTCAAGTCGAGCGCCTCGTCCAGTCCCTGCACTATGGTTAGGCAACAACAGAGGAGAATATGCAGCATCCACAAATTGATCAGGCAAAACTGGAAAAGAGTGCAACTCGGTGACGGGAGTATCGGTGGGTGGTGTGAGCGTGGAAAACGGGAAGACAGCCTCATCGAACACAACATCACGAGAAATGTAAACATGATTTGTCGGAATGTGAAGACACTTGCAACCTTTGTGGAGAGGACTGTACCCAAGAAACACACATTGTTTGGACCGATACTCAAGTTTATGCTTATTGTACGGACGAAGATGCGGCCAACATGCACAACCGAACACTTTGAGGAGGGAGTAATCTGGAGTTTCATTAAGCAACACTTCTAGCGGAGACTTCATGTGAAGACGTCGTGTGGGAATCCTGTTTATCAAAAAACAGGCAGTAACAAAAGCATCGCTCCAGAACTGAAACGGGACAGAGGCATGTGCAAGAAGTGTCAGGCCAGTTTCAACTATGTGACGGTGCTTGCGCTCAGCTGCACCGTTCTGCTGATGTGTATGAGGACAAGACACATGGTGTGAGATGCCAATCTTCTGAAAGAAGGTGTTAAGGTTACGATACTCACCCCCCAGTCTGACTGAACATGGATAATTTTGTGCTTAAGCAATCGTTCAACATGTGCTTGAAATTGCATAAAGACATGAAACACATCAGATCTGCGCTTAATAAGATAAGTCCAAGTAAAGCGACTGAAAGCATCGATAAAACTGACATAATAGTTGTGACCACTAACAGAAGTTTGGGCATAACCCCACACGTCTGAAAACACAAGTTCAAGAGGAGCCGTGACAACACGACTTGATACAGAAAAAGGCAACTGATGACTCTTGCCTTGTTGACAGGCATCACACACTAGAAACTCCTTATTACTCGACTCAACGGGAAGACGATGACGATGAAGCACATGGTGCACAATGGGAGTAGCGGGGTGGCCAAGGCGAGAGTGCCACTACGACGATGACACCCGAACACCACTGAAAACTTGAGAGACTCGTGGCACATCAAGTGCGTATAAGCCATCGCGAACTCGACCACTAAGAAGAACGTCCCTCGTGTCCCGGTCCTTAACAAAAAAATGAAAAGGGTGAAGCTCAACAAACACATTGTTGTCACGAGTTAATTTAGGAACCGAGAGTAAACTACGTGTGACTGAAGGAACACGAAGGACATCAAGAAGACGCAAGGTTTTAGTGGTACGTGAAAGGAGAGATGCCTGACCAACATGTGAGATGGGCATACCTGATCCATTGGCCGTGCGGACCTGATCGTGACCGGTGTAGGGCTGGCGAGTGGCCAGCTTGTCAAGCTGGCTCGTCAAATGGTCTGTAGCGCCCGTGTCCATGTACCAGGCAGGATCCACCGAGTATGAAGGAGTGAACCCGGGATCCGGTCTAGCGAGAGCAGCTTGCTTCTCATTGCCCTTCCCATTGTTCCCAATGCCAAGAAAATCTCGTTTAAAGCGACGATGGCAGCGAGACGCCAAGTGCCCCTCAATGCCGCAGAGTTGACACTCAACCCCACCACCACATGCCTTGCACTGGAGCCGCTTGCAGCCAGCCGTCTGAGGGGGAGCGGGCGGACGGGGCTGGTTGCCCGAGGTCGGCTGCGCTTTCTGCTTGGCACCGCGAGCGCCCCCGCGGAGAGCAGCATTTGCAGTAGGACCCTCCGTGTAGACGCCAACGGAGCGGCGAGCAGCGAGCCTCTGTTCGGTGTTGAGGAGGCGTGCATAGAGATCACGAGGCGGCATCGGCGTGTCACGTCCATTGATGTTTTCAACGAGAGAATCATAGTCCTCATCAAGCCCATTGAGAATGAACGAAGTAAACTCCTCGTCGCGGAGAGGCTTCCCAATAGATGACAGTGTGTCAGCCAAGCTTTTGACCTTGTTGAAGAAGGCCGTGACGGAGAGATCATTTTTCTTGACCTCACCCAGCTGGTTACGAATGGCAGAGGAACGGGCCAGCGACTGCGAGGAGAAGCTGGAGTCGAGCGTGGCCCATGCATCCTTCGACGTCGCGGCAAAGACCACCATGCCGGCCACGGAGGGAGTGAGCGAGGTCTGAATGGCACCCAAAATAACTTGATCCTGAGCGATCCACCGACGATGAGCAGGGTTGGACACCATGACGAAGTCACCAGCGGCCGCGGGCACCGGGACCATGGCCGGTGGACACGGCAGCGTACCGTCGACATACCCCTCAAGGTAGTGACTACGCATCAGCGGCAACACCTGAGCGCGCCACAGGAGGTAGTTGTCCGCAGAGAGCTTCACCGTCACCAGATGAGCGAAGTGGAACGGTCCTGGTTCAGCCACCGGTGTGGAGAGCTGCGAGTCATACGTCGGAGGAGCACTGTACGGAATCAGCGCATCGGTCGACGGAGGCGGACGGTAGTGTTGGTGATGACCGTAGGGCGCCGTAGGAGGTACGCCGTAGGGCTGCAGCGGCGCGACGTACGGCTCAGGGGCAGCGTAGGGCGCGCCATACGGCGACTCGTAGGGCACCGCGGAGGACGAAGCATACGGCGCCGGCACGACGTACGACGACGACGGAGTGACATACGGCACTGGATATACGGCGCCAGATATGCGATGGAGCCGTGCCATGCGCTCGATCATAGGAGTTCGGCGCGAGAGCTGCATCACGAGGAAGCGACGCATCACGGGCGAGCGGCGATCGGGGTGCTGGTGGGTGCGATCGCGATGTGGCCGGACGGGCCCAGGCGAGTGGAGTGGACGCCATAAACGGCGATTCCGTCGCCAGGGTTGACGGAGGCGGCACGGCGGCGAAGGCCGACGCGGCGGCGGCAGAGGAAGCGGAAGCACGGCGCGGATCGAACGCGTCGTCTGATACCATGTTAGACAAATTAGGGTTTGGACAATGCTCGATACCCTTGGTGGGTACGGTTGTCATATATTTATAAGAGGGAACCGTACAAATACAGATTATGTTACAACACGTATATCTAATATATATACTTAGTGTAACACTCGCCATTCTTACCATACCTGGCATCAAACATGGTCACCTGGACAAGATGGTCATCATCCAAGGAGCACCTAATCTTGGTTCCCTTGCGCCGTGTGATTTCGACGAGGCAGAACCTGCCACGCGCAACGTGCACGAGCGTGCGAGACATGGCACTCAGTGGGGCCTCCAGGAATGTTAGCGTCTCTTTGCATAGCTTCGAGTCTGGTGGCTGTTGCACAGGGTCCTCACCAAGGGCTGGCACGTCACATGAACAAAGATGGTAACAATTCTTAATCCCACCGTCTGCACCATCGGAGTGTTGGAACCCAACCCAAGCGTCCAAAGCATGGTCGTAGTATGCCTGGCAGATAAAGGGTAGATGCCAGTCTCCGCGGCGTGTCCACTCGTCGCTCCTTTGACTAGTGTCCCAGGACAAGGTGCATGTTATTGTACCGGGGCGACGCCAGTCCACCACGGACATGAAGATGGTGTGTCCATCTGGATGAACTGCACGGTTAAGGACATAGGAGGAACTATGTTTAATGGAATGTTCATCGTCCCCGGTGAAGGGAATGGATACAGGGCTCCTCTTCCAAGTCCATTGCTCCTCATCCTGCGCTCTATCATCGTCGTCCTCATCATCACCATCATCCTCGTTGTCATCACCATCATCACTGTCATCATCATCGTTGTTATCACCACCATCGCTGTCATCATCGTGAACATCATCATCGTCGTCGTTGTCATTGCCATTGTCATGATTAGATTCAAATTCTGGTTGTTCCTGTGCATTGTCGAGGTAGTGGAGCGGGAGTCTTGTGGGGCAAAAGGCGTAGAGCTTATCGCTGGCAACAAAAGTTTCATACCAAGTTTGTAAACCGTCCGGAAGGTATTGCCCAATCTCCTGCGTCCCGTCTTCGTGTCATAAACAAGGGTCAGCGATTTGGCAGCTTCGTCGTGGGGGTCTTTGCCGGCGGTTCCGGTGACAACGATGTTGCTGCCAAGGGCGTTGAAGTGCGCGTGTTTGCCGAACGAACCGAAGCCTAGGCGAATCACTGGCTCGGGAAGGCGGTGCAGATCCTCAGCGCCGGCGACCACGTCCGAGTCCATGTCCGCGAGGTCGTCGACGTTGAGCTTGTACAGAGCGTACCTCTTCGAATCGTCCAGGGCCACGTAGAGGTGACGCTGCCCCGACGTTGAGCTTGTACATACGCGACTAGAAAAACAAGTCATTTTCCTTTCTTTATTTTTACCATTTTTTCTTCCCTTTTGTACACAGTAATTCGTGCATCATAGACATGATAACTCATGCACTGCTGTAACATTTTGACCCTAGGTAAAAAATTGTTGTAACACACCCGGATAGCTTATATGTAAAAGAGTGTGGTAATTATACATCACGAACCTGATAACTCATTCACAAACATCGTGGTAACTATTGACCCGAAGAAAAAAATGTTGTTGGAACACATCCCGATAACTTATCTGTAAAAAGAGCATGATAATTTATACACTATGAATCAGATAACTCACGCACAAACACTGTGGTAATGTTTTGGACCACATGGGTTTTTTTTGTAACACACGCCAATAACTCTCTATAAAGAGCATGGTAATGTATACGACACGAACCTGATAACTCACTCACAAACACTGTGATAACTTTGGGCGTAGAGAAATAAATTGTTTTTTTGTGGGAAAAAGGTTATCTCCTCCCTTGCGCAGACCTTCTCTTTTTTAAACTTGGAGCAAATGGTTTTGTGCGATGTGTGAATTACCATGCTATTCACACAAAAGATACCGAGGGGATGTCT
>NC_041385.1:15227791-15234687 GCF_002162155.2 Triticum dicoccoides
GCCAAAATTATCAGGACCGGGATCCATAAGCTATAAGCTCTAGATGTGTGAGTTATCATGACATTGACACAAAATCTACCGAAAGGATATTTCATCAACCCCCCTCCCCCTTGTTGCCAAAGTTACTAGGACGGGGTGCATAAGTTATGAGGTCTGCTATGTGTGAGTTATCATGCTATTCACACAATAGTTCGTCAACTCCCCTTCCCCCTTCGGTCGCCAAAGTTATCAAGGCGGGGTTACATAAGTTATCAGGTCTGCAATGTGTGAGTTAACATGCTATTCATAGAAAAGTTATCGGGGGATATTTGATCAACTCCCCTCGGCCGCTGAAGATACCAGGACCTTCGTGCATAAATTATCAGCTATGCGATGTGTGAGTTACCATGCTATTCATACAGAAAAGTTATCGAGTGTATGTTTACATTAGGGTTTTTTGGATCAGAAAAGCTACTACGATATTTGTACATAAGCTATCAGGTTTGTGGTGCGTATAATTATTGGGTTCATTACAGAGAATTTGCCAAGGAATGACAAACGAGAAAAAGACCGTTGTTCAAATTTTATAGGATGAAACATTTATTTCTCTAGAAAAACTTCATCAATACAACAAAAAGAGATAAGTGGAGTACAAAACACGTTGCATCGGTCCTTTTAAAAACTTGGAGCAAATGGTTGTCACCTCGTTAAAGGCGTTGTGGTCTTTCTTTCTCGCTCTCATTTACTAAGGTAGAAATACCAGTTAATCTGGATTTGAAAACTTGTAGCAAATGGTTTTGTATGGTGAATAAGCACAAAAAATGATAGAGGGCACGAGAGGAAAAAAACAGAGATATGCTTGTCAGTGCAGTAGAAAGATAAGGTCAAATTGTTAAACTTATTGTACAAAACAACACTAGCAAAGTAGCTCAGTTGGTCAGCGAGATGCTCCTATAGCTACAGCGACCAGAGTTCGAATCCTGGCAACGCAATCGGCATTTATTTTTCTCCACCGCAGGAAAGAGAACGTCGCTCACAGGAACAAACACAGCCGTGCGATCAGGATCTGACGACGCTCGGGTCGTGCGGATCTGTTGCAACCTGCCAGTCGGCAGGATTTTAGCTTTTCCCAAAAATATAATATGGGTATGTCTAGAGCATATCTAGATGTGCCCTAATCATTGTACATCTAAGTCACTCAATCAAACTAAAAAGAAAAGAAAAAAGACAAAATCAAATGCTTGCATGAACTTAGTGTAAAATCAATGATATAGGATTTAGATGTGCAATACTTAGAGCACATAGCTAAACTGATATAATATTAGTCTTCTTCAAATTTCTCTTCTTTCATTTTTTAAATTTTCGTCTTGCTTTTATTTTTCGAACACAGTACAAGCGCAAGCGCTCATATATACGCGCATACACTCATTCCTATGAACGCACACACACCCTACCCCTATGAGCACCTTCGAGAGACTGAGTCGGCATATCATCTTGAGATTTACGAAGTCATCATAGGCGCCTCGTCGTTTACGGGAACGTTTGTTCTCATGGAAAGCGCATCGCCAGAAATCCTGAAATAAATCTAGGAATAATGAGAGCAGTAGTACTTGACCCCTGATGGACTAGAGATACCATTGTTCCTCTAACCATCCAACCACATGTTGGTTCCCTATTTTCATCTTGCTTAGTGTTTGTTTTCGATAAAACAATGGACGACGCTACACTCAGCCGGCTGAAGCTCCCCGCGAGTCATTAGGCCCACACGCGATGCACCAGCTGGCCCGCCAATTTGCAACACGGATTTTGTTGCGCTCACCAGTTGCAACATGAGCCATGTTGTGCTTGCCTAGCTTTATCGAGCCAGCTCTGTAACAAGGTACATGTTCCAAGGGTAATACATCTCTAAATTGTACTAGCTCCATCCATTTGCAACATGGCATATGTTGTAAATCCCTTTGCAGCACAACGCCATACTACCAAGCCAATAAAGAACCCTGTCATCGCTGGGGAGCCACCGTCGACCTCACAAAAGAAGCACCGTTCTCAAAGCAGTACATAGTGAGCTCCACCATCCGTTGCGAGTGAAGATAAGAAGAGAGGGGAGGTCTCAAAGAGCATCAACACCATCAGCGAGCGGGTGCTTCCCTTGCAGCAGCTGAGCCCCCTTGACTTGTTGTGTTGAGCTGGAGGCGAGCGGTGCTGGCCATGCAACAACATGCTCTCGTTTGCAGCAGCGGGAGGGAGGTAGTATTTTGCACAATGATGGTTGGTTGCATGCTCTCCATTTTGTGGCAACCTGTGCTTGGGAAAAGGCGAGGCACAGGAAAGAGCATCGGTGCTACGGAAAACAAGAGGCGAAGAAGACGCGCGTAGATGAGATGTGTACGAAGACACTCGCAAAAAGAAAAGAGATGCATGCGAAGATGCTTGAGAGGGATAAGGTGAACACGCAACTGGCCCAAAGGAACACGAAGCGGTTGAACAAGGCGACTGACGCGTGTGCGTGGTATCAGTCGAGTGATTCCCATCGTTTCGTAAAACCAGTTAGCCCCTCGCCAAGGTGTTCTATTGGGATTTTCTGGAAAACCAGTTTACTAATAATTCGGTTATACAGATAAGTATGCACAAAATTTTGTTTGGATAAGAAAATGGCAAAATGGGTTTGTCCCGGAATGGAGTATTAGCTTATGGAAAACGACTAATGATCGGGTTTTTTTTCTTATCCTTCAAATTTGTTACGCTAACCAAACAAAAGGCTTTTTTCGGGATCAAAAATCTTAGTTAGTTACAATCATAAACATGTTTAGGCAAAACTGATTTAATTTTTATAGGAAAAACTGAATTAGTAAAAGCTCCTTATCCAAACACCCATAGCTTGGATATCGCCCAGGACCGCTCAATGCTATCTTACTTGGACACACAGGATCCAGCATCGTAAAATGTTACAGAACATACTACTTGTCACACCATAGCTTGGAGGCCATACATGAGATGCACATCACCAGTACTAGGAGATGCAGTGACGATAGTGTGCTCTGGTACAAACAAATGGCACAAATAATGTTTCCTCTTCTTCACTTTTCCCTTGAGGAGTCCAACGATGCAGCTTAATGAACACTCGAGCAGATACCACTTCAATGGTCTCTGGTAGCTTGCATAGCCTTCAACTCGATAAGCCGGTTGGCTGTAAAACATATATCAATGCAATCACCCCCCACACTGGATAAGATGGACCAGAAAAACATTGACTTTTACTTCCTTCTGGCATGCATCTCAAAGAATTACTTCCCAGTTTATCACCCTGCCTGCAAAATCCAGAATTCTCCAGGTTGCTAGACCAGCATGGGTTCGTAACCATGCACACTTGAGATAAGTAATACAAAGAAAAATCTAGCTGATTTCATCTAGCTCAATTGCCTGCTAGCACAGAGGGCGTTAGTGATATATTGTTAGGACCAATATGCCTCTTAACAGTTACACTGCGAAACTTTCTATTTATACAAATGAAGTGGACCTGAGAAATAAAAATACGCTATAAACCATGTTCTACATCGGACAGTGGGCTACTTGATGTGTCATAATTTTTAATGTATATATATGATGAACAAGAGCACTTATGTAACCTTGCTAACAAAAGTAAAACAAGTAGTAAGTTAGTTCCAATTTGACAATGTAGAAATCTTTCTGATTGCCACAAAATGCTTAACTGAAGAAAATGAACGCAAACATGTCAAGATATAAATATACTTATGTAGGAGTGCACGACTTCATCTTGATTTGCAGAACATTGAACTCAGTAAATATTTGACGCTTGGTACGAGTGGCAGAGTGGTGATTTTACTCCCAGAGATGACAAAGACAGTAGTATCAGCTACAACTAAGAAAAACCTGGGTGATATAGCTGAAAATATATTTAAGATCTGTTCTCGGCCTCAACAAACGAAATTTAAGTGGAGGTTTTTATCTAAAAGGAAGAAACGGCAGGAGATTTTTTCGCGAATACGCAAAGCTTGCGTATCTTTTCATTGATAGAAGAAGTTGAAATGTGAACATAGGGGGTGGGGTACCTCGCATGAGAGAACCAAACAAGGCGTACACATGATGTCCGGAGCAGAGAGACATGGGTTGCTCGGCCCAAACAGAAGCTACAACACAGCGCTAAACTACCCTATCCAAGCGAAACAGCCCAAACCAAGATATGATGTCCCGAAACTCAGAATCCAGTGCCAAACACGCCACGAGCAAGCAAGACGACGCCTTCATGAAGGGGAACAACGTCATGACGTCGCCGTCGTCCGGTCCAAGGAACTGGACCTGGGGTTTCCCCCAGAGCTCGAGCAAGGGAACGGAGAAAAGGCCATGGCAGCGCCTCCAGGAAGGTAACGGCACCCGCAGGTGTCGCTGCTGCCACGATCAGCAAGCCATGCAGGGATTTCGCCCTGGCCAATGTCCGAACAATCCCATGGCCGTCAGGATAGAATCCGAAGATGAGAACATGTCGTAAGCTGGGGCCGCCATCGCTGGAAGGGGAGCCATGCCCACTACCGAAGTGGCAATGGGAGCCGCCGGAAGCGCGAGCATCGGTTCTGGTGAAGGAGGGGCGATGCAAGGTGTGGCGGTCGGGGATGAAGAGACGGCGATAAGGCGTAGAGAACCAGCACACGGGAGGCGACAGCAGCCAGCACGACGACGAGCCAAGATCTGGAGATACACAGATCTGGACCGAGAAGACCGAAGCTGCCAAAACGCCGACGCCCGACAAGCCCAGGAAGCCGGAAAAGAGCGCAGCTTCAAGAGCGCCAGGGTCGGAGCCGCCAAAACGTCGACGAGCCCAATAAGACGGAAAGAACGCAGCTTGTGGGACGCCGGGGTCGAAGCTGCTATGGGAGCGCCGGCAAGCTGGACACCGGAAAACGCGGGTCCACGCCTACCGGGCCGCAACAGCGACGGCCAGATCCACCGCGTGTAGGCCATCACGTCGTCAAGGAAGAGGAGATCCGCACCACCACCAAGCAGAGCGGCTGCAGGCCCGCGTGAGCCCAGATTGGGCTCGCCTGCAGCACCACTAGTAGAAAAAGGATCAAACGTGAAGCACATTAGTGCCGGTTTGATTTTGGCCCGGTACTAATGGTACCATTAGTGCCGGTTCGAACGGATTTGCATTAATGCCGGTTCGTGTTGAACCTTTAGTACCGGTTTGTGGCACGAACCGGTACTAAAGGGGTGGTGGCAGGCTGGCGTCAGGCCGGGGCCCCACGATCACCTTTAGTACCGGTTCGTGGTACAAACCGGTACTAAAGGTCTAACCTTTAGTACCGGTTCGTGCCATGAACCGATACTAAAGGGGTCTGACCTATAGTACCGGTTTGTGACACAAACCGGCACTATAGGGCAATTTTCAAACTCTACCCCCCCCCCCCCGGTGTGTCGCCATTTCAGTTCTGAAAAAATCAAAAGAAAATGATAAAAACTTCAAAAAATAAAATCCTTCGAGAGGTAGTTATATTACTACATCTACTAGTTAGGAAAATTTGAAAACTACAATTTGGACATGTTATGCAAAAAGTGTAGGGAAAATGTAAAACGGCTATAACTTTTGCATACGATGTCGGAAAAAAACGTATAATATATCAAAAAATTCAGCACGAAAATCCGCATCCGATGGAGACCGCCTACGGCTTGTTTGGAATTTTTTAGAATCCTCAAATTCCAAAAGGAAAAAAAGATATGGTCAAATTTCAGTTTTTTTTAAAAAATTTGGTTAAATCTGGTCAAACTACTTATTCAAGAAGTATTAATGTTACTACATAATTATTCAAGAATATTAGTGTTACTAAATAATTATTTCAATTTTTTGAATTTTTGTCAAATCTGGTCAAACTATGGTCAAACTATGGTCAAACTGTGGTCAAACTATAGTCAAACTTATTCAAGAAATATTAGCGTTACTAAATAATTACTGTTTTAGAATAATAGTTTCAAACTCAAACGGTGAAATGTGTGACTTCATGCTCAAGCTAAACTCCTGAGGGTTAATAGGATCGACATCCTACTATTGTCAGGAAAACAACAAGTGCAGACTCGGAAATGAAGGAGAATAGAGCCCGAAAGTTAAGCGTGCACGGGCTAGAGTAGTGAGAGGGATGGGTGACCGGTCGGGAAGTTAGATGATTTGGAATGAGTGATCCACACTTGAGCAGTTAAGACAGGTGATTAGAGAATAAATCATCAAATAATTCAGAAAAATTAAAAATCGAAAAAAAAATTCCAAAATTTTCAAAAAAAAAAATTCAAAAAAAAACCTTTAGTACCGGTTGGTAACACCAACCGGTACTAAAGGTCCCCCATACCAGGGCGCGGGCTCACGCCACGTGGTGGCACTTTAGCGCCGGTTCATGCCGAACCGGTACTAAAGGGGGGGCCTTTAGTGCCCACACTTTAGTGCCGGTTATGGAACCGGCACTAAAGGCCTTTACGAACCGGCGCTAAAGCTCCGTTTTCTACTAGTGCACCAGCGCACGGAGCATCCATCGGCGCACGGCCACGGCCATCAGCGCATGCGCTAGACAAAGGAGGCGCACCATGCACGCCCACAGCCAGCCCGCGCGCACGCGCCAGGGGAAAACGCAGCACACAGGGGCAGTGCGCCCACGCGCTGGATCTCTCCGTCGTGGCCCCCAAAGCCAAAAACCGCCGCTCTCGTGCGCGTAGCTTGGGAGGGAAGGGCGCCGCTGAGGACAGGATTGTCAACCGGAGAGGGGAGGCGCCGCCGCGAGAGAAGAAGGCCCCGCCGCGGAACCCGCCCCGCACCATCGGGAGGCCATGGCCCCGCATCTCGACGCCACAGGAGCAAGAACGCCCCGCCGCCACCATCCCTTGGAGACACGCGGACTTTGCCGGCGTCCCCTCCGGCG
>NC_041385.1:15235088-15239777 GCF_002162155.2 Triticum dicoccoides
ATAGAAAGGCTAACTTCTTAGGTGCTGAAGTATAAAGAGTATATGAAACAATTTATAGTATGAAACGATGAAATCAAGAAGAGTATAAAGATAAGAACTTCTTATTTGGCCTTGCAACTACAACATGGTCAATTTATAATAATTGTTACAGAATGATTGACCCAACATGATTAACCTTCAAAATAGTCTTTTCCTTGAAGTTCTGGAGCAAGCGATCATGATCAAGGAAGACCGAAGGAGGGATGAAGTTATCTTTACTTATTTGTATAGGTATTTATGGAACTTCTTAGATTGTCATAACATATTTCTAGTTATTCTTTGACTGAATCTCTGGTAAATTACTCCTTTTTGTTTCTTGAAGAGAATTTCAAAAAGTCTTCTACGCATTTCCAATATGCACAGGAAAGGAATATGATTGTTAATATATGCTGATCGAAGGTATGCAAATGATTGTCAATTCTCAATAGGACCTCACCATCTTTGACCATTCTTTAGATGTGTAATTCAAATTACCATAGCAAGACATTAGTTCATAACTTAAACAGATCAAGTTTTTTGTAATTAAATTTCATCCTACAAGTCAAACAACAACCTTGAGTCACCTTGCTGTGTACCAACGAATGAGGCCATGGCATAATGTAGGGATAGGAAGCACCATTAAGGATGCGACCAAGGTTGTTCAGCACCGTTGTTTCCATGCAGAAGGATAGGAGCCAGTGAGTCGAATGACGATGCTGCCACGTCCCGCAGCAAGCACGCAAGTACACAAATCCATCAATAATCGAATTAACACTCAGTTGAACCTTAACATTATCCTTGTCGAATTCACACCAAACGATCTCATATATCTCCCGCGACAGAAGTGTCTTGTCCAGCATCCACCTGTCGACACCATTGTCATCGGCACATCGGGTCCAAACATCGAGCGCGGATTCGAATCTTGATGGTTCCATAGCGACGCAGACCATGCAGAGCCTCCCATCCTTGGTCTCACCAGCGGTCAGTGTTTCACTCCCTCGCCTGCGCAGCGGCATATCCATTCGGAAGAATCGCGTTGTAGTGGTGTTTAACACACGGGCGTCCTTCGGCACTCCGATGGTCCAATAGATGCAGCCATTCACCACCTTACCACTCTGACGCCAGGGCCCGTTGATCTCTTCTCATGGGAACATCTGCCACTTCCTGGTGTTCGATGATAAGACGACGGCGCGTGCGCCACGTTCATTGTGCCGGACGCACACAACGCGGAACAACCGATAGTCTTGTTCTGAGGCGAGGATGTGGAAGTCGACATTGAAGCCCTCGCGGTCCTCATCAGGCGGCAGGGGAAAGAGATCCAGGGTCCGCGTGAGCGGGTTGTAGACAGCCAACTGCTGGGTGCTCCAGCTGCCAAGAAGAACAAATCCGTCGTGGCAGTCACAGATTGACCACTCGTAGACGATGGCATCCTCGTCGTCTTCGGGGACGGGGACGGGGACGGGGACATGGAGGAAGACGGCATCATTCTCGCCTTCCGGGACTGGCAGGCGGCCAAGGAGGAAATCTGCGCCGCGGACGGCGGCCGCGAGGTCCGGGTTGGAGCGGCAGCGGAGGGGCACGAAGGTAGGGACGACGGTGTCTTCCATGCTGAGAAAGAGACCTAAGAGTGGGGGTGGGTGGAGCGCACGGAAGCGACGGCGGAAGGCTGGGGATGAGCGGACGGCGTCGAGGAAGGTGCGGCAGCTGAGAGCGGCGCGTACCAGGCTAGGGAGGGAGGGTAGGCGGATGAGGATCTCGCGCAGGGTGTCGTCGTCCAGGGCGCTAATGGTGGTTGAGGAGAGTGTCTTCTTCGCCGGCGGCGAGGCCACGGCGCACGCGCAGACAGGAGGAAGGAACGAGGGTTGAGACTATTGGGCTCCGACGGCCCAACAAATTGCAGAGTTGCCTAAAAAAAGCCCTTTTTAATTACCTTCGAAAAAACTTCTCAATTAATTTGCATAACGCAAGTAGATTTGCTAGTTTAACTGATTATCCCATGCATAGTCGAACATTCGTCATCAATAGCTAATTTTCTTGCGACATAAAACCATTCACATAAACTATTGAAGGCCACTGAACGCTCCATCTCCAATCAAATCAAGGCCTCTCGCCACGGATCCTCCTAGCAAGTTGAACATCCTTGGACATGATGGTGACACGGTTGGCATGAATAGCACATAGGTTGGTGTCTTCAAAGAGACCCACTAGGTATGCCTCTGCTGCCTCTTGCAAAGCAAGAACCGCATGGCTTTGGAACCGTAGATCACTCTGCAAACGTAGTCGAGGAGCAAACAAATATAACGTAAGTAAAATATATTTCTGTTGGCAAGTAAAATTGCAAGAAAACCAAAATTAAGATGTGCTTGATCCTATGAAATTCTACCTTTGAAGCCATGGCAAGCTCCCTAACAAGCCTTTGAAAGGGCAGCTTCCTTATGAGTAGCTCAGTGCCCTTCTGATACTTGCGGATTTCACTTGAAGAGAATAGATGGATGTAATTAGTTTTGAAAACAAATACTTGATCATGTAAACAAGAAGAAATCAAGAAAAATATATTGCATACCGTAGAGCTACAGTTCCAGGGCGGTACCGGTGAGGCTTCTTCACTTGTCCCATTGAAGGAGCTATCTTACGAGCGGCCTATCATGTCAAAACCAAAAATTTGTAAAAAAAACTAGATTTGCCGTGCTTCCTAGTGGAAGCCATTGAAGAGTAATGACGAATGCATTACATGCACAATCATTGCAGCAAGTTGCTTCCGAGGGGTTTTTCCTCCAGTGGATTTCCGAGCCGTCACCTTGGTGCGAGCCATTCTGAAAATAAAATAGTAAAACATGCATACAAAATTTAAATGATAATGTCTTTTATGAATACAATGATGTCCTTGTAATCTTACATGCAATCCGAGATGAAGGACTACTCCCAAAAAGGAATGTAATTGCAAAGTCAAACACAGTAAAACATACACTACGATAAGGCCTTGTACAATGCAAGGCGCTTCAAATCATCACTGGATACTGGCTAAACCTCCAAGGCCTTGTACAATGCAAGACGCTTAGGAAGGGTGCTTAGAGAAATAAACCGGTGTTTCTTTTAGCACCGATGCTTATTTGTATAGGGTAGACGCTTAATTAGACGTCTCTCCTATAAAAATAGGCATTGGTGCTTCAGAAAATCTGATTTATTTTCTTAAACACCCCGCTAAGCATCTAGCGTTGTACAAGGCCTAAAGCTAACTATCGAAGCATGGCCAATGGCTAGAAAACTGCAAACATGAAATTGAAATACGATTGATGCAAATTACTTATCGCTTGCGATTTATGCCTTGCCTTGCGCCCTTGTGATTTGTGAAGCTATGGATTCTCAGCTTGACGGATGCTTATCGTTATTATGTGCTAAAAGGACTCCGGATGTAGGTATTTATAGATGGTCTCAAGAGGAACCCAAACCGACTTAAGCTTGGAGCCTTGGATCCATTTGATTATTATTATTATTTATTCTTGAGGGTGGGGATCTATTTGATTCCTTTGTGAGCACTCTTAGGCTGGTCACAGTGGGGAGGAACTTAGGAGTAACATCACACATTCTAATACAACTTTGCTTATGTGGCACGTATTTAATAAAGAGAGATGTGCTTGTGATAACTAGCTAAGAGGGTGCTTGGATACGTTTTAGTCCCATGACTAAAAGTAGTGGGACTAAAACTTGCTAGCCTCACCCATGCTTGGATACAAATACTAAATAGACTAAAATCGAGTTAATGAGCATTTATGATCCTCCAAACCCTCCAATCCAGAACTTGCATGTGTTAAATGAGGGGAGTTAAATGAGGAGAGAGAGAGGACTAATCCACATTTTAGTAGGGTTTCCCTGACTAAATTTTTTTAGTTTCAAGACTAGTTCTAGCCTCTCTTTAGTCAGGGGTGATTAAAACTTTAGCCTCTAAAAAAGACTAGTTTTAGTCAGACTAAAAATAGTCCCTCGAATCCAAGCATGCCCTAAGTTACCGGAACATCACACACTCCAAGAAACAATGAGTCTATAACCTAATAAATACATCGCTGCATGACACTACATAGATGTTCCTACCCACTATGAGGATAGTAACATAGTCTAGGAAAGTGTGAAGTTACTAGGTTATGTTCTTGCCCATTGTGACCAACCTTACATAATTTGTGCTAGATTGATCTGCACCGTTATCCCAAACCGTTGGATTGGACGGTGCCACGGATTAGCATGGGAATATGGTGCGCTGCTATTGGCTGGTGCTACCATGGTGAGGATCGTGGACTGTTCGCCAGATGCCCAGATGAATGAATGTGATTCATGGCCCATTATTTACAAGTACGGAAATAACAATAATCCTATATTGACGGATTTTTTTTAAACTTCTAGTACTCGATCTTTCTAACTAATTAACTCTTTCCAGACCCCGAATTTTATCTCCAACGTGGATCGAAAAATCGCCTGCAACATTCGGACGTAACTGTTCGGACACAGTTGGCCATCCAACATGATACCCATCGCTCCGCGGATCAGCCGGCTTGTTCAAAATTCTACAAACCGGAAGCGGGGGCTTTGCGGGCGTCCGGACCACTGCAATGTACGCGTCCCACACCCCGGTCCCAACACAAAATCTTCTCCCACGCCCATGCCCTCTCCAGTGCGGCT
>NC_041385.1:15240244-15257271 GCF_002162155.2 Triticum dicoccoides
CATTCATATCTGCTCAGAGCGGACACGATCTCTCACTAGAGCCAAACTTGAAGCGGCGCGCGACCGACGGAGAGCACCTCCCGCCCCGCATCCCGCTCTCCATGCCTATTCAATATCGTCGCGGAGTGGCAAAATTGCTTGCAACTAGGCGAATGACAATGTCATCGCGGGCATTGTCTTGGAGGATCTAAGCTTCTTGGATGAGCAGCAGGCGTTGTACCAGTCCGTGCGTAGTGCCCACGACATCCACTGCGAGCGATGGCGGCTTTGTGTCCCGCGGTGGAGAACGACGCCCTGCTCGCTGAGATCGACATGGAGGCGAACTAAGAGGAGACGCAGACGATCACGGGTGTTGCTAGTCCACAATGGTCGTATCCTGCTGCAACGACCACAAGGTAGGCCCGTCCATGTCCGGCAGCGTCCTGACGAACTCCGGCGAAGAATAGTAGGAGGTGGGACACAAATGCGGCCACGTCTAGTGTGCCGTATGGGCCATGTCCCACGTAGTACTCTTTCCCTCTCACAGCTTCACTTCCCGGGCTCATAGCCATTGACCTTGCCGGACATGGGAAACACATGCCAGGGAACGCAGACGCTAGTGAATATTTAGACTAGGTTTAGAAAGTGCCTTCGTTTTTGTAATGAATTTTGTCCGGTTAAAATAAATCATCTGGTTTGTAGAAAAATCATCCATTTTGTTCAAATTTCATATGAAATGCATGCGAACGTTTGAGGGACATGGTTGGATGTCCGACTCACGTACAACTCTTCATGGACGGATACCATGTCTGTTTTAGGGTGTTTCAGTTGAAGATGCTCCAAACCCCCGCTTTAGGGCATGTACAATAGTGCTATCTTAGGAGTGCCATGTAGGATAAATGATGAGGTGAGAAGAGAGAACTCATAAAAAAAAAGTTTGTCTTCTCTTATTGAAGAGAAGGCAAGAGATGATCTTTTAGCACAATTAGCACAATATGTCTCACCATATTTTTAGGAATAACTAGTTATTGAACATAAGGCTAAGAGATAACACATTGTAGACATATTTTTTTGTCATCACTAATTATATGCAAGACTTAAGATAGAACTATCTTATCAACCACTGTACATGCCCTTAGTATTTTCTTTAATCATGTACCGAGTCCCCTACATCCTTGCCTCCTTCGTTGTAGGACTGTCCGCTGGTTGTCCTCGACGACACTTGACAGGATGTCTGCCGATATTGGGTCATCTCATGCATAAATCTGAAGCAAAACTTGGAGAAACTCTACAGAAGCATTTCCTAGGGTTCCCCGAGGGCCGAACAAGTTCAAGGGTCCTCCCACGCAGCTGCTCCACTCGACTCCATGCTCGTAGACCACCGGACCGCCAGCAGGGCTATCCATAGCCACCACCGCCACAACCATCACCACTAAGAAGGACCTTCCTGGAATCGATCGGAAAATCGCCTCTCCCCTTCCAACTCGGCCGAATCTTTTTCTTTCCAATCCCAAATCTTTCCCAACCTTAACCCCTTCCTATCCGATCCCAATCCGAGTATGCCTCGTGACCGATCCTTGGCCCTTTCTGTCTCTTGCTATACATACGTATATTACGAGATCCAAAGGCAACGGAGCCGTGATCGCCGCCTAATTAGCGTGGACGGGAGGAGACGAGGAGAGACACGGCAACGACCCCGGCGACTAGCTAGCGTGGAGAATTATCAAGACAAGTAAGTGCAGGCATGCCCCTAATCATCTTTAATCGATCGTCTCTACTTCTGTACGTAGTCAAGTCGACCCCTGAATTCGTTGTGTGAGGTTAATGTTAGCTAGGGTTCACCGCGTTTTCTCAAATGACCTATTTCACATAACCGATGTTGATTACAGATTTTGCCTTGCGTCACATTATCGTGGTGATCGATTCCTTTCGTGGATCGATTGAAATAACCGATTTTGGTGTATTAATTCAAGATATGTAATTTTTCTCAAGGTCATAAAGATCGGTCATCTTCCTTCCAAGTATAACTCAGGGCATCTCCTAAATAAGTTATAATCCCTTTCACCTGTATGTACATACATTCATCCCTATGAAGTATGAAGAGTGTTTTAAATAGCTGGCTTTGCCAAATAGCGGCGGTTCTCGAAATCAGCTATAGCTGGGCTATAGCCAACTATTACCGAACTCTGTTTTACATGGGTACCATTTACGGCACCGTGCTCAAAAAGCTATAGCAAGGCTATAGCCGCCTACTTAAAACAATGCCATGAACGCACCCGTGGACACCTTATCCCTATGGGCACTTATCAACGACTGAGCCGGCAAATCATGAAATTTAGGAAAATCATTATAGACGTCTCGCTATCGATGGGACATCATCTCTTCTACTCCCGGGTGCGCCTACACTCACATGAACAGTATTTTTTTTAAAAAAAGTGGAAAAACTGAAAATTTGGGACATCAAACTAGATCACATGCTTTAGCTTCTTGCAAAATTTCGCGATCAAATAACATTTGAGAAGCCCCATCGAAAAATAACAAAATCAGTGTTCGAGGTTTTGTGCACTTTTGAGAAGTGATTTTATTTTTTCGGTGAGGACTCTAGAATGTTATTTGGTCACGAAACTTTGCAAGAAGCTAATATTTTTATCTAGTTGGATGTAAAAAATCAGATTTTTTTCGATTTTTGAATTCACTGTTCATGCGGGTGCACCTACATCCAGGAGCAGGCACACCTTTCTTATAAAAAAATGTAGAATACATTAAGGTATATATGTGTGAGTTGAATTTCCACTGAACAAGATGTTATTTCTTTATCAGTGAAAGTTATGAAAGATCAAACTTTAAGCATATAGGCGTTATGCGTGAGAGGGTCAATCAACCATGTGTCATCTATTGTTTTTCTATGTGAAGTAGTTTTTGGGTATCGAGAATTAGACATGAATTTTTGGAGGATCTTTAAATTGTTGTTTTCCTTTGTTTGTTAAGGTAGGTATATACGATTTTTTGTTTGGATGCGCCGCAATCCATTGCAATCTAGTACATAGAAAACAATTCTTTACAAGACGTATGTTTGTTTTCTTCTTCCTTCTAAAGAGTGGATTTCCAGCCTTTCCTTAAAATCAGATTTTACATATCCATGATCTGGTTAGATAATTCAAATAAAGTTTGACTTTGTTACACAAGAAATACAGCATAAAACGTAAACTTGGTCTTCCCACTTTGCCGTTTTTTTAATTTTTGATTTTTGGTCAAGTCCAAAGTTGAGGACGGAGTTCTGTATTTCACTTTAGTTTCCTATAATCTATTAGCATTTTTCTTCTAGCAAGAATAATAAGTCAACTTGGCCATGTATTGCACGGTGGACCATTGGACTCCTTCTCCAGATTCGAGCAGGAGCAGGAGTGGGATATGGCTGGTGCATCTAAGCAAACGCTTGAAGAATCGAGTGTTTCATCCCAGGAGGAGTTGCCCCAAACTATACATTGGAAAGAGAGCTCATGAGTCATAAAACCATTGAAGCCCCACCACCATCAGTGTGTTGCCCTGAAACCATTTGGGTTGTGCGACCCTGTGTCTGGGGCATCGCGTTTTACATCAGGATCGATCGTGAGGGGTCTTTCCATACATATCCTCATGTGGGTGGTCTGTTTCAGAACCTCCAGGAAACTCACAATGCTATTGATCGTTATCTTCATGACCGCCAGCACCCAACAATGTAAGGCTCTCAACTTAAGCTCTAGAGTGCCCACCAGTCCGTTTCTGAGAAATTGAATGTCTACTAATAATCATATAAAATGCTCTGTTCTAAACTAGGTTTAAGCCTGGGCCTTCTCTTGTGGAGATGGGTGTACAACGTTGTGTTTACTGGCCTGACGGCAGTAGGAAGGTGGCTTCTAAATCTCATCCAATGGATATAATCCGTAATTGGACACACCAGTTGGCTCAAGCTCTGGTAGACAAGTATAATGATGATCACAAACTTGTGGGGGTTAGCTCTCTATCCCTCCCTTCAAACACTGTCTTATCTAATCATTACTTCTCACCGGGTTCATGCTTTTCACGTTAGGATTTTGCATATCAACTCAAAGAAGTCATGCGCTGCCAAGCAATTTGCGAGGGTGACGTCCTTAGTTTGTACTATCACATCAATTTCACTGCAATGGCACGAGGAGTTGACCATGGCCCCAAGCTCTTTTTTGCTGAACTCACATCTATTAAGGGAGAGCATGAACAGTTGGTGCCCAACTGTTTACTCATGCTTCAACCTACTGACAATGGTAAATAAAATATACAATATACCTTCAATGAAGTTCTTAATATCGAATAAGCTTACAATTCAAACCTTGAGCTGTGGTGGAAAAGATGGGGATGTTTACAAAACTCCTGCTCCAACTAAGGAAGATTGTGTAAGCATAACTCCTGAGAAGAACACTGAGAATATGGAATATTGTGAGGATCTGTTGAGATCAGTGGACATGTGTGATTCTGAAAATGAGGAAACATAAGATGAGTTGGGGGTTCTCCTTCCTGAGGCTGTCCAAATTCTCCAGAGTGAAAATTGGAAGACATCTCTGCTGGAATCATTTACTCAAGGCAAAGATGGAGAGGCTGATCATGAGAACAAGTCAAGATGGGGGCCTGTTGTTGCAAAAAGACCTGCTACCTGATGCCATGGCAATGTTAACATCATGGAAAAAAGCTGCATCATATAAGAGGAAGAAGAATCTGGAAATCCCACCCACATTCAAAGGTAAATCCTTCTCTACTATGGATAAGAACATTCTTGCTGATCATATGATTCAAATGAATTTGGTGATTGGGGGGGATGACCTTCAAAAGAACCTTGCTATTGATGAGATGATAGCTGTAGAGAAAGAGAGGTGTTTGGTTTTTGCCAACAATAACCCTGAAATTGTGCTTCTTGATAACCTTGATATTGATCCCAGTGTTTTAGTTAGTACACCTAATGGTGCCCCCCTCCTGGAACCAGTGGGCACTGCTGATGCTTCCAGGGGAACACCAATTGCTCTAACTAAAGTTAAGCCTTATGGCTTGTCTCATCCTTTCAAAATTAATTAATGATAGGTCCTATTTGGAATATTAGAGGTTTAGGGCAACATGGGAAGATTCAGTGCCTGCGTGATACCATTGCCAAATCTAATCCTGATTTTATTGGTTTCCAAGAGACCAAGAGAGAAATCATTTCTGAGGGTTTCCTCAAGTCTATAGATAAATCTGATAATTTTGTTTGGCACTTTTTGCCAGCTAATAATACTGCAGGGGGGATCCTTGTGGGTTTCAAAAAAATTTGCTTTGAGGTGGTTGGTTTTATTAATCAAAGGTTCTCCATTGTTGCTACCATAAAAAATAAATCTGATGGTTTCATTTGGCAGTTGGTGCTGGTTTATGGGTCTGCTTACCCCGAGTTTAAGATGGACTTTATCACTGAACTACATGATTCTTTGGCTAATGCTTCTTATCCTGTTATGATTTGTGGAGATTTTAATTTGGTTAGGAATGATAAGGAGAAGAGTAGTGGTTTGATTAATCAACAAATTGCTTTTTTGTTTAATGACTGGATCAATAGGTGGGCTTTAA
The DNA here is from genome assembly GCF_002162155.2 of Triticum dicoccoides. Taxonomy (NCBI): domain Eukaryota; kingdom Viridiplantae; phylum Streptophyta; class Magnoliopsida; order Poales; family Poaceae; genus Triticum; species Triticum dicoccoides. The sequence goes on from NC_041385.1 coordinate 15,245,825, forward strand.
TGGAGATTTCTATTTCTAATAGGGTGTTTACATGGTCTAACAACCAGGTTTCCCCTGTCTTTGCTGTGTTGGATAGAGTGTTCATCTCTGTGAACTGGGATACACATTTTCCTTTTTCCACTTTAGTTGCCCTTCCTAGGGTGGGGAGTGACCACACTCCCTTGGTCCTGGATACTGGTGCCAGAGCCCCAACCACCCCCAAGCCTTTTAGGTTTGAGAAATGGTTGCTCTCACAACCAGACTTCCATCAAATGGTGGTGGAAGCTTCGAACTCTGTGTTTTCTGTCAAGTCCTCAGCTGATAATTGGATGCTTAAAACCAAGATTCTTAGGAAAAAAATTAAGGGGTGGAGTATTAATCGGGAAGCAGCTCTTAAGAGGAAGAAGAAGGCACTCCTTCCGGAGTTTGATATATTGGATGTCATGTCTGAAACCCATCAATTATCTGTCGCTGACTATGATAGGATGAAAGAGATTAAGAAGGAGCTAGATGAATTGTGGAAGAAAGAGGAAACTGCCCTTTGGCAGAGGTCTAGAGATAGGACAATCCTAGAAGGTGATAGGAATAATGCCTATTTTCATGCACTGGCTAATCACAAACACAGAAAGAACCATCTTTCTGAGTTAAACAGCCCTGATGGTGTGGTCACTTCGACCAGAGAGATGCTTGAGGTGGCTACCTCCTTTTATAAAGATTTATTTGCCTTTGAACCCAAACCTGATATCCATTTGGATACTAACTTCTGGTCTGAGGATGAAATGGTTAATACTGATGAGAGAGAGCTCCTGGAGAGACCTTTTTCTGAGGAGGAGATCAAACAAGCTGTGATGAGTTCTTATGCTAGTGGTGCCCCTGGTCCTGATGGTCTGTCCTTTTTTTTACCAAACCTTTTGGGACCTGATTAAAAAAGACTTTATGTGGATGGTTAGAGACTTTGAAAGTGGTACCCTTGATATATATAAGCTCAACCATGCTATTATTAACCTTATTCCCAAAATCCCTATGGCCAGAGACATGAAGAATTTCAGGCCTATCAGCCTTAGTAATTGTGCCATTAAGATTTTTTCTAAAGCTATGACCACTAGGGCTTCCCCCTTATGTGACAGGCTCATTTCCTCCAACCAAACTGCATTTATCAAAGGGAGGTTCATTTTGGAAAGTGTTGTGATGGCTCATGAGGTCATTCATGAAGTTCATAGGTCTGGAACTGCTGGCTTGATTTTTAAATTAGAGTATGAGAAAGCATATGATAGAGTTACTTGGGATTTCTTAAAGGAGATGCTTCCTTCTAGAGGCTTTGGTGCCAAATGGGTGGATTGGGTTATATCCACCATTCATCAAAGTACTTTTCAGGTTAGGATCAATGATACTAATGGTCCCCAATTCTCTGGGGGAAAAGGCTTGAAACAGGGTGATCCTCACTCACCCCTTCTGTTTAATTTAGTTGCTGATGTGTTTTCAAAAATGCTTCAAAAAGCTAGAAGTGTTGGTTTGATTCGTGGGCTTTTGCCACATGCCTTCCCAGGTGGTGTGGTCAGCTTGCAATATGCTGATGACACCATCTTATTTTTGGAGAACTCTTTGGAATATGCTAAAAATTTGAAGTGGATTCTTTCTTGTTTTGAAAATCTGTCTGGCATGAAGATTAATTTTCATAAAAGTGATCTTCATGCTATTAACATTTCTGAGCAGCTGTCCAATGAATTTGCTCAAGTCTTTTGCTGCCAGCTGGGGATTTCCCCTTTAAGTATTTAGGTGTTCCCCTTCATTTTAAAAAATTAAGGAGGGAGGACCTTCAACCCATTATTGATAGGATTATTACGAACATATCAGGTTGGTTGGGGAGATTTTTATCTTATAGAGGAAAGTTGATTTTTCTTACCACATGCATTGCTAGTATCCCTGCTTATCTTATGTCTATTATGAAATTTCCCAAATGGGAAATTGATATGATTACCTCTCAAATGTCTCACTTCTTCTGGGGTAACATGGGGGATTCTCATAAGTATCACCTTGCTAATTGGGGGCTGATTTCTAGGAAAAAAGAGTTTGGTGGTATGGGGGTGCCTAATCTTAGGGATTTTAACATGGCCCTCTTGGCATCGTGGGGAAAAAGATTTTATGATGAGAGAAACAGTGATTGGAATGAGATTCTAAAGTATAAATACAACACCACTTGCCCTAATTTCTTTAACACAAGGGTGACTCTTGGTTCTCCACTCATGAAAAGCTTATCTTGGGCTCTTGCAGCTGCTAAGAATTTCTATAGATGGGTCCCTGGGGATGGGAATAGCATTGCCTTCTGGCATGACATTTGGACAGGAGATTGTTCTCTAAAAACTGCATTTTGGGACCTTTATAATATTTGCCAGCAGCAAGATGCTACCCTAGCGCAGGTCTGGGTGGATGGTGAGCTGCGGTTAACATTTAGGAGATGTGTCACAGAGAATGCGTTAGTTAAATGGGGGGAACTTGTCAAGATTGTTGAACCTGTTTGTCTATCTGGTTCTCTAGATCAACCCCTTTGGATGCTGGACTCTTCTAACAAATACTCGGTCAAATCCTTTTATAAGCTAATAAAATTTGGAGGGATTCCTTCTGCTATTAAGGATGATATATGGAAAATCAAAGTGCCACTGAATATACATGTTTTTCTTTGGCTGATTTATTATAACAAAAGCTTGACCAGAGACAATTTGGCCAAGCGGAGACATGTTGAGGACATGTCCTGTGTCTTTTGCAACGAACCTGAGACTATCCAACATCTGTTTTTTGACTGTATTGTTGCTGAAAATGTTTGGAAGCTGGTTGCTGATATCTTTAGGATTGATATTCCTAACTCTTTTGATCGATTAACTTCCTTTTGGAAGAGAAGAAAACATCTTGAAGCTTTGAACACTGTTACTGCTGCTGCCTTGTGGAGCTTATGGCGTTTTCGAAATGATTTTGTTTTCCAGGGACGAAGATGGCGAAGTATACGGTGTGTCTTGGACCTGCTGGGGGCGACGATCAAGAAATGGAAAATACTCTGTTCAGAAGCTCAGGGTGCGCTACTTCTCCGGTGCTTAAGGCTTTTGGACCACCGAAGAGGGGAATTGCTTAGAATCGCGTGGAGATCTTAGTGCTTCCCTCCAATGTGGCGTCGCCGGGCTGTAGTCGCGGGCAGTTTATCATGTTAGCTAGCGGGTTCTCCCTGGTTATGTCTGTTGGTATGAACTACCCAAGTACTTGTAATAGGGCAGTCTTTTAAAACCCTTTCCTATCTGTGGCAGCTACTCTCTGTCACCAAGCGCTGTTAACGGTCCGTGCCTGCTTGTTTGCCTTGGCTTTCTATAAAAGTTGGGGTGGGGGGAAACCCCTTTTCATAAAAAAAAAGAGTTCTTAATATCTCAAACTCAAACGGGTTCATGAATACATGTTTTATTACCTCTTAAATGTCTTTTCATTTTTCATTGCAAGGTACCTGCCATGGTTGTCAAAATAATGGAAGTGGCGAGCATATGAAGCACCCGAGCCAAGTTTTTCTATTTGCTTATGGCCACGTGAAGGACGCATTTTTGCCATTTGGGGCACCTGAATTGCCTCGCGGAACACGATTTGGGGTACATAGCTTGGCTCCGATGGCATACCCTGGAGGCGACGATGATGACGTACGAATTATTGACTTATTATTCCTTGTTATACTAGCTTTTTAATGTTTCTGTCCCTCGTTGGTCCATTGCTAACTGTGTGTTGTGTACAGTTGGACGCAGCGGCAGCTGAGGAGGTCAGGAAAAGACTCATGTTGAGGGTAAGGGAATATATATACATGTGCTGTATGGTATTTGTAATCCCCAGATGTCTATTGATTGATAGATTCGTCTTCCTTGCTTGATGTCTAGTGCCTTGACGAAGAAGGCGCATTTGACAAGTACAAGATCCCCCCAGCGGGCACAATACGTGCTACCGAAGAAATGAGGCGGGCGTGGGTGGCGATGGGAGATCCCTGAAGCCAAGAATGACACACTGCACTTATAATATTATGGGATATATAATTCGCCATCAGCAGAAGTGTAGACTTTATTAATCTTTTGGTGTATGTGGACCCAAGTAAATTGTTATTTCCTCTTTGGAGCATGTTGGCTTGAGATTGTGAGTTATGTATAAGACTTGATATCTGGTGAGATTCTATGCTTGATGACTGGACTTGATATGTTTGGTTGTGCATAGCTTGTGTTGCAACATAAATTTAGTTGTGCATGAAGTGGTGGTCGCTGGTTCTCTTATGCCATGGTACAAAGATTGCTGAAGTATAATCTGCACCTGGTTTCACCCGTTGGCCTGAATTTTGGATTGGTCAAATGATGGTTTCATTGAGCTCTGGTTTTGTGATTTCCCGCTTTTTGGTCTTGAAATGATATCATGAGGTGTTTGATGATATGATGATTAATTCTTCGGAGTTTGCACTTCCAAAAGTGCCTATCAATAGCTCTGCAACAAGGAGCTGCTTATAATCTAGCGCTCGCTTAGTCGATGTGCAAATTTTCTGCCACCGGTGAGGATGTAACCTCCTTCACCGCCGGCGATAGATATCTGCGATCTAACTGAATGTAGTGAACATGTAATGATGTAAACTTAGAGCATCTCCAGCCGCGCCCCCCAACAAGGCCCCCCAGGCGATTTTTCGGCCGACGGCATCAAAAAATTGGCCCAGTCGCGCCCCCAGGGGCCCATTTTTCGCCGGCTCGGGCCGAAATTGGCGCCGGCGGACCCAACCCGAACCCGGCGCGCTGGGGGTCGCTCGGGGGCGCCGGGCGAATCTTTTATGGCGCGAAAGCGCCGTGGGCCAGCCGCGTCAGCGACTCGGCTCCCCTCTCGCCGCTTCGTCGTCCTCATCGCCTCGTTTCCCGTGGTGAATCAATGCCAAAGCTGCGCGCGCTGCCGCGCCGGTCAGCCTCCATTGATGCCTCACGGGCGACACAGTGAAGTCCGGGCGACGCGCGACCCCTCGGCCGCCACGTCTCCCGCCACGCGTAACGCGCCGGCCAGCCTACCGCGCGGCGCTTCCGCCTATATAAGCCGGGAACCATCGCGCCGGAGATACGCACGCACACTACACCGCCGACGCGCCCACTTCTCCCTTTTCCTCCTCTCGCCGTCTCCAGCTCAGAAGGATGGCCGAGCGCTTTCCAGGCGACGGCGCGGCGGCGAATGGTTTTGGCCGCCGCCATCTGCACGAGGACGAGGCTCGCCTCCTCTTCGAGGCCGAGTACCCGGCCCCGCCGGACATGCGGGTGCCCGGGTCGTGAAGGATCAGCGCCGGCGGCATGCCGGTGCCACCACCGCCCACAGGGGCGGCGCGACATGCGGAGATCGCACGCATCCGCGCGTCCCTTCCGCGGGCGGCGAGGGAAGGCCCACGGTACACCCCAGAGAGCCCGCTCTGGGAGCCCTATTTCCGCCGCCGACACGCCGAGCAGCTCGAGGCGACGAACGGCGTCATGCCCTCCGGCAGGCTCAACTCCGAGGGCCGGCGCCGGTGGTGGGTCGTACCCGGCCGCACGTTGGAGGCCGTCCTCGAGTACATCGAGGGCGGCAACACGCCGCGCCTCGAGTACCCCGCTCCCCCGACCTTCTCACGTCGTCGTGGGAGCTCCTGGACACCGGGGCGCATGGAGCGGCCCGGCGCGTCCTCCTCCTCGTCCGGCCGCTCGTCGGGCTCTCCCTGCCTCCGCCTTGTCAAGCCAGAGCCCCAGGACACGCCGGTCAGCGCGCGCACCCGCAGCTCCTCCGGCGTTCGCATCGGCGACTCCAACCCCCCATCCGGCCGCTTCGTCCTCGTCGAGCCCAAGCCAGAGCCCAGCCTCCCCCCGGAGTACGAGGAGATAGCCCGGCGCGGCTTCTCCGACGAGGACGCCCTGCAGTGGGCGCGGGACGACTACCTCCGCGACGAGATGGTCCGGCAGCGCCGGGCCCTGGAGGATATCGAAGCCCGCAAGCGCGGGCGCAAGGACGAGCACGTCGTCCTCATCCTCGATAGCGACAACGAGGAGGCCGCCCCCGGACCGTCCAACCCGCCGCGCCAACCGGGGAAGGGATGCAGCAGGGGCGGCGGCGGCGGAGGAGGCGACGACGACGACGATGACTACACACGGTTCTACAGCCTACTCGGCATGTAGAACTGTGAGGGCGGGCGGCGGGCGGCGGGGAGCGGCGAGGCGGACGGCAAGCAGCGGCGATGGAGACGGCGAGTAGCGGCCCCTAGTAGTTTTTTTCTTTTTTTGTAAAATATGTTTAATTTTGAACGGACTCGCCGAAGTTTGCAATGAATTTGCGCCGTTTTTGGGACGTGTTTACATTTTTCAAAATAACATGGGCGCCGCGACTGGGGGGCATCACGTCCCCAGCGCGCGGGTTAGCGCCGGTGCGCCCCCAGGGGGCGATTTTTAGCCCCTCCTGAGGGGCCAACGGCTGGAGATGCTCTTAATCTTTGGATAACCAACCAAACTGAATGTAGTGAACATGAAGACCTCTTCAGATATGTTAGGAAGGAGATCACATGGCCGACTTCATGCAATTTGAAAAGCTTTCGGTTAGTGTGATTTGCATGGCACCCTCTTCGTCGTTCTTGTAGAGAAAACTTACTATTAGCCAGGTGACTTGGTCACCGCAGTTTCTCCATGATTCCCGCATGATCTCGTGCACGTACTAGTTCTGGTTGGGCCTCGCCCCCCTATATGTAATCCGCTGTGTATCTTGTAAGTCATTAAGGAAAGTACTCAATCAGTTTTCATGGTATCAGTTACCTCTCCCACGATCCTCTCCTAAACGCCAGCGCCATGGCCAAACCCGGCGCCGGCAATCCTTCCCAACCCGCCGCCGGCACTCAAACCAGCCCGGCGACCACTACTACCCTCACCATCCCCTCTCTCTCCTTCAGCAACACCATCACCGACGTGACCCCCTTCATCCCCATTATTCTTGATCTCCATAGCAGGAACTATTACCACTGGCGCCACCTGTTTGAGATCCATCTCGGCCGTTGCTCGCTGCTCCACCACATCTCCTATGAGTCTCCCCCCGAGCCGCACAACCCTCGCTGGCTCAAAGACGATCTGGCCATCATCCAGTGGTTATACACGCGCATCTCCACCGAGCTGTTCAACCTCGTCCTCAAGGACGGCGCCACGGCACGCGACATCTGGACGGAGCTCCGGCGTCTTTTCTAGGACAATCGTGATGCACGCATCTCCGCCCTCAACACCGAGCTTCGCACGATCACCCAGGGAGATCGCCTTGTTGGCGTCTTCTGCCAGTAGATCAAGGCGATCGGCGACGAGCTCCGTGAACTCGGCAAAACCGTTGGCGATCGATCTCTTCTTCACGTGCTCATGGGCGGCCTTGATGAGCGGTTCGCTCAACAGGCGTCGCTGATCCCGCTCCTGCGTCCCCTGCCGACCCTCTCTGAGGCATGCTCTATGCTACAGCTCGAGGAGCAGACGCAGGCGCGCAAGACTGCCGCTCCCCGTCTCTTCCACACCACGGCGCGGCCTGCTCCACCACCGGCGACTCCATCACCGACACCGCCCGCCGCGCAGCCGCCCCCAGGATGGCGTCCCAGCCCCAACTACAAGGGGAAGAACCCTGTTTATTCTTCGCCAAAGCACGGGGCGTCGGCTTCCTCCTCGTCTTCTGCACCTTCCCCTTCGGGTCCCGCGGCGCCACCACCACCGTCATCGACGCCTTCATCACCAGCATCTCCGGCATGGCGTCCTTCTCCGGACCCATGGACTGGGCTTGTTCAAGCCTGGCCCATGCCCTGGACAGCGCCTTCCCCATATGGCGCTCCTCCTGCGTACAGTGGGGCTTGGGCGCCTGGTGTGCGCCCGTCTGTCGGTGCCCCCGGCCTCCTCGGCTCCAGGCCGCCGCCACACGCCTACACAGCTTATGCGCCGTTGTACCAATCTGCACCAGCTCCCACGGCATCATCCATGAACCCCTACGACGCTCCTCCGCTCGCAACCTGGGACGTGGGTGGTCCCTCGGCGCATCCATCTTCCTCACCGTACCTGCCGACTGCCTCTACTTCCTCATCGGCGCCGCCTACCTGGGATCAAGCTGCTCTCATTGCCGCTCTGAATTCACTTACCACACAGGACACAGGTACCGACTGGATCTTCGACTCTGGTGCATCTTCTCATATGTCTGCATCTAGTTGTACGCTTTCCTCTCTGCGTCCTTCTATTCTGTTTCCATCCATAACCATCGGCGACGGCTCCACTGTCCCTGTTTCATGTGTCGGCAACACTAGCATTCCCTCCTCCAGGTCACGTCTTCTTCTTCGTGAAGTACTCGTGGCCCCTGCTCTTATCAAAAACTTGATCTCTGTATACCGTTTCACAATTGATAACCAAGTTTCTGTCAAATTTGATCCTTTTGGGTTGTCTGTGAAGGATCTCCACAGCAAGGCGGTGATAGCTCGGTTCAATAGTTCTGGCGATCTCTACATGGTTCACGGCGCGTCTTCCTCGTCAGCTCAAGCCATGCATGCCTCCCTGAACCTCTGGCATCGTTGCTTTGGTCATCCCAACACCACCACCACGTCGAAGCTCCTTCAAGAATTCCAGCTTCCGCATGATCGCGCCTCCTACTACTCCTCCTTGTGTCAAGCATGTCAGCTAGGCAAACATGTTAGGTTGCCTTTCGGCACCTCTACCACTAGTAATACTTTTCCCTTTGAATTGTTGCATTGTGATCTTTGGACTTCCCCCTATCCCTAGTGTGTCTGGTTTCAAATATTATCTTGTACTCGTGGATGATTATTCTCACTACATATGGACCTTTCCTATTCGCAACAAATCCAACGTGCATGGTCTGTTTGTTAACTTTCAGCGTTATGTCTACACTCATTTCTCTCTTCCCATTCGTTTTTTGCAATGTGACAATGGACGAGAACTCAACAACACTCGCAACCGCGAATTTTTCCTTCACCGCGGTATTCTTCTCCGCTGCTCGTGTCCCTACACCTCATCCCAAAACGGAAAGGCAGAGCGCTCTCTTCGCATGATCAACGACATCCTTCGTACCTTCCTCATTCAAGCTTCCATGCCACCAAAATTCTGGGTTGAAGCCCTCCGCCACGCCACCTATCTTATCAACATACGCCCAACAACCAAATCCCCTAAATTCTCTCCATATGAGTCTTTATTTCTGGCCACACTTTCCTATGACAGTCTCCGTGTTTTTGGTTGTCTGTGCTATCCCAATCTCAGCGCCACCACACCTAACAAACTCGCTCCTAGATCCTTGCCATGTGTCTTTCTTGGCTACTCCGACTCTCATAAAGGATACCGTTGTCTTGATCTGCAGACCGGCCGTGTTCTCCTATCTCGCCACGTCACATTTGACGAAACGGTCTTCCCCTACGCCTCCCACTCCCAGCTCGATTTTTCAGCACCTATTTCTGCCACAAAAACCACTCCAGCCGGCTCTTCCCCGATCGACGTGCATGGCACTCGCATGCATGGCCCTGTTCACGTGGTCATGTCGCCTGCCAATCAGCCACCCGACCCTACCACCACTCCAGCCTCGTCTGTCCACGCATCAACTCCGGGCTCCGTGTCTTCTCTCTCTCCCAATCATTGCCCACCTATCCCACCCAGCGACCACTCTCCACCACCCAATTCACCCGGGCCCTCCATCACATCACCTCTGCATGTCCCTTCTCCTCTCTCGCATGCATCGTCTTCTGCCTCTCTTCCGGCATCACCAGCTATCGCCTCTGCCTCTCCTTCTTCTCCTACATCCCAGCCACCACGCAGTCTCCCTCCCACTGCTGTTCCCGTACCCATTCCATCCAATGCTCACACTATGCGTACACACAGTAAATCAGGCTTCGGTCTCCCTGTTGACCGCTTAAATCTCACCGCCTCATCCACTCCTCTCTCTCCCATCCCTACCTCTTACAAAGCGGCTCTCCTCGACCCAAACTGGTTCCACACCATGAAGGAGGAGTTTGATGCACTTCTTCTCAACAACACTTGGTCCCTCGTTCCTCGCCCACACGGAGCCAATGTTGTCTCCGGGAAATGGGTTTTCTGGCATAAATTCAACTCTGATGGCTCTCTCTCTCGCTACAAGGCTAGGTGGGTTTGTCGTGCTGATTCTCAGCAAGCCGGTATTGATTTTGACGAAACCTTTTCTCCCGTGGTTAAACCAAGCACGATCTGCGTCGTTCTCAGCCTCGCTGTTTCTTCTTCCTGGCCAGTCCACCAATTAGATGTCAAGAACGCCTTTCTTCATGGCTCCCTACACGAAACAGTCTTCTGTCGGCAGCCACTTGGTTTCGTCAACCCCTCGTTTCCAGATCATGTTTGTCACCTTAACAAATCTCTCTATGGTCTCAAGCAGGCGCCACGTGCATGGTTTCATCGTTTCGCCACGTTCATCCATACCCTCGGGTTCCTCCCTTCCCGCTCGGATTCCTCTCTCTTTATTCTCAAAACACAACACCACACTGCCTACCTTCTTCTATACGTGGACGATATTGTGCTCACTGCCTCTTCTGATGCATTTCTCAACCAGATCATTGCGTCTCTTCGCCGTGAATTTTGCATGACCGACCTTGGCTCCCTTCATCATTTTCTTGGGATCGCTATGTCTCGTTCTTCCTCTGGCCTTTTCCTTTCTCAACACCAATACGTGCTTGATCTTCTCTCTAAGGCCGGTATGACCGACTGCCACCCCTGCCGCACACCGGCTGAAACGGGTTCCAAACTTTCCTCCGATGGTGAGCCCCTCTCTGATCCTACCCTGTACCGCAACATCACCGGCGCTCTCCAATACATGACTCTAACTCGTCCTGAGATTACCTATGCCGTGCAGCAAGCATGTTTATTCATGCATGATCCTCGCCTTCCTCACTATAATCATGTCAAACGCATCCTCCGCTACCTCAAGGGAACCATAGATCATGGCCTTTCCATTACACCATCCTCCCGAACTTCTCTCATAGCGTACTCTGATGCAGACTGGGCTGGATGCCCGGATACTCGTCGATCCACTTCCGGTTATTGTGTGTATCTGGGTGATAACTTGATTTCATGGTCGTCAAAACGACAGCTAACTGTTTCCAGGTCCTCTGTCGAAGCTGAGTACAGGTCCGTCGCTCATGCTGTTGCTGAAACAGTCTGGCTCCGTCAACTCCTCACCGAGCTGCACCGGCCACTTCACCAAGCTACCATCATCTACTGTGATAACATCTCTGCCGTTTACATGTCTTGTAACCCTGTGCAACATCGTCGTACCAAGCACATAGAGATAGATATACACTTTGTAAGTGAGAAGGTAGCTCTAGGTGATGTACGTGTTCTGCATGTTCCCACCAGCGCGCAATTTGCCGACATCTTCACCAAAGGACTGCCCACTACTGCATTCGTCGACATCCGAGCCATTCTTAACGTCGTTGA
>NC_041385.1:15257394-15269963 GCF_002162155.2 Triticum dicoccoides
GGTGTTAGCCAGGTGACTTGGTCACCGCAGTTTCTCCACGATTCCTGCACGATCTCGTGCACGTACTAGTTCTAGTTCTCGTGCACGATTCATCACCAGGGCTGATCTGGAGAGATTAGGTCAGGTGTCGTGGGAGAACGGTGGTTTCAGCGTCCAATTCGATATCATCGTGTCCAAGGAGAGTTCCACTGAGTACGTCCCTGGCCGGAACCGTGATCGCATGCCGGTGCCGCCGCCGGATATCCTCCATGATCTCGGCCAGCTCCTCTCCTAGGGAGAAGGGGCGGACGTCACGTTCGAGGTCGGCGGTGAGATCTTCGCCGCACACAGGTGTGTCCTTGCCGCTCGTTCCTCCGTCTTCAGGGCGGAGCTTCTGGGTCCAATGAAGGAGAGCACATCAATGTGCGTGCAGATAGAGGACATGGAGCCAAAAATATTTCAGGCATTGCTTCATTTTATCTACACCAATTCGGTGCCTGAGATCGACGATGCTGACGCAGTGGGGATGGTCCAGCATTTGCTTGTCGCCGCGGGCAGCTACAGCCTCAAGAGACTGAAGTTGACCTGCGAAGACAAACTATGCAGTTACATCAACACTAGCACAGTGGCCACTACAGTGGCACTCGCCGAGCAACATGCTTGTCCTGCACTCAAGGAGGAATGCTTCAGATTCCTCGAGTCCTGTAACAATAGCATGCTGGATCTGATCACACGGAGTTCTGACTTTGAGCATCTAGCAAGAAGTTGCCCGTCTATTATGAAGGAGCTTATTCCCAAACTTGCTCGCAAACCCCCTTGTGTAAAAAAATATAGCAACATGTAACTAGCTATATTATTGAGGAAATTGCCAAAGTCCACATTTAGTGATCAACTGCTGTCGACGAGGATGCGCATGATGGCCAAAGAATGTACTGGACTGGTAGTACTGCTATCTTTTTGCTTGGTCATGGTGCACAGCGCACCTTTTTATTTAATGCTTGAGTATTACTATGGAATCATTGATTATTTGAATTATCAAATTTTACGGTGTGCTGCCAACGAACTAGGTATCATCGAGTTTGCAGCTCATACATTATTATTGAACTACATGACACAATTGGATCCCAAGGTGGTTAGTTACTTCTGTTGCTTAAAGCTTTGTGTCTATATCATTCTTCTATGTGTCATGCTTTCAGCTAGCATACATTGTTCGTCTGTAATGAATTCTACACAAGAAGAAGACGTCATACATTGTTTGTCTGTAATGAATTCGACAAAAGAAGAAGAAAATTCCATTTATTCGACTATCTTTGTTGTACTAATTGCTCTTCCAAAAAGATCCAAGCTTGAAATCTATCACCGATATGAAGCAGGTACTATGATGTTATGCATTTTGTGGAGCTTCTGGCTGAAGTTCTTGCTAGTACCGAAGACTCAACGTGATCCTCCACATGCCAGACATATTAAAGTATAAGTCGTGAATTTGTATTAATTATTGGGTGGAAAATCAGAAGATAGATAAATAGCAGAGTTAAGGATTCAATCTAATTGAACCTTCATCTCCCCAATCAAAAACCCATTTTGCGCTGTCAATTCTATTAGACGAAAAAGGGTTTCCCCCCGCTTTGTATTCCAAAGCAACCAACCGATACATCCAAGGATAGGTGCTGGGGCGGAAGCAGCACAGTCACACCCAAAAGAAACGAAAGAGAAACAACAAGAGAAAAGAATGCTGACAACGGCGGATCGACGGAAACGAAGAAGCTTCACGACCACTGCGCCCACCGAAGATCTCCCACCAAGCTCCAAGGCTCCGAAGCACCGGTACCAATCAGCACCTCCAAGAAGGACCGCGATGAAGACGACGCTGCTGCCAAGGGTTTCCCCCGGTACACGACGAGGCGAGAGGAAAGGTCGCCCCCGACGCCCTCCAGGAAGGTCCGACGGCACCCACCGGCGTCGCCGCGTCGGGGTCGGACAGGCCGACAGGGGTTTCCCCCGATCCCAACCTTCACCTCAGGTGCTCCAGAGCCTGCCACCAAACCGACCACCATCTTGCGCCACCATGGTCAAGAAGCCTCCACGCCGTCTCACCACGGCACCACGAGGTGAGGTCTGCACAACAAGGGATAGGAGCCGGGACTAGGGGCCGCAGCACCGTCGGCACGCGGGAGGGCACAACCTCCACCGTCAACGACGGTAGCCGACCGGACACACTAGCAGGAGCCTACCAGGCCCGTGTGCCCACAGGCCCGGCCGGGAACTCCATTCCCGGACAGCTCCCGCCATCGCGCTGCAGCAGGCACGCCATCGGCATCGCCGCCCCCCATCCGAGCCGCTCATCCTCCTCACCACACAGACGACGACGAAGCCACGCCAGGGACCGGCCCGCTAGGACCCAGATGGGGCCGGGAAGGCCCAGATCTGGGCCGGGGATGCGCCGCCGGCCACCGCACGCCACCACGCCGTCCTGCTGCCAAGGGCAGCACCGCCACCGCGCCTACCGCCGGCGACCGCTACCGGGTCACCGGGCCGCCGCCCAGCCGAGCATCACCGCCGCCGTCACCAGCCCCGGGAGGGAGACGAACGCGCGGATACAGACGGGCCCGCCGCCGCCGGCAGCACCCGGGCCAGCGCCGGGGCACCCGCCGGCGGCGGCGGGGGAGAGCTCACGGGGGTGGCGGCCGAGGGAAGAAGAGGGGCGCGCCGCCCCGGCCACCTCCCGGGGAGGCGGCGCAGGGGCAGGAACAGGATGGGGAGGGGGAAGAGGGGGGGCGGGGAGGGCCGGGGCGCGCGAGCCGGCGGCCGGCGGCGACGGGAGGGGGCTAGGGCGCCGCCGGCGGCGGCGGCGGAACCCTAGCGGGAGGGAGCGGGAGGGAGCGGGTCGTATCCTCTAGCCTGCAGTCCTCCGTACAACTGTACAAGACAAAGCTGGGTATGGTAGGGTACCTGAAGGCGGAGAAGGAGGGGAAGACCCTGGTGGACGCCATGACGGCGATCGAGGCGGCCGCGGACAAGGCCTGCAGGAGGCGGAGGCCGACCCCGCCAATCGTCCCCGCCGACCCCTGCGGGCTATTTATCCACACTCCGGGCGGGGGAGCATCCGCTCTGTCAATTCTATTTGGAGATGTTAGTTGTTAACTCTGAAAATTTGCGCACAGTATGAGGTTTAGGTCAGATTCTCGGCAACCAAGGCTAGCATCGATGATATGTTGTATGTGTAGGTAAATATATACTACTATATTTTTTGGTTTCTATGTATGCTGTTGTAAGCTGGTTTAGTACAGATGCATATGGTATAGTCAAGGCTTGCCTATGTATCCCAAAGATGTATCTGGCATCATCACATATACAGATGCACTTGGTACCTTTGTAGGAAGGTACATTTTTTTGCGAATAGTAGGAAGGTACATTTAACTAATGATAACTTAGCTTAACACAACTCACATGAGAGTAAAAATATGGTTTTTGTGACGAAGGTGAAACAATTTAAAGTTTCCGTGCCCATTTGCCAAATTGGGATATCTGAAATTGTCTTAATGATTTCGGTTTTAATAAGGTTGGAGTTTCAAACTTCTTACATGTCATGTGCCACTTGGGTGCACTCACTTGGAGACTATATTAATATAGTTTTGCGACGAAGGTGGAACAATTTGAAGTTTCTGTGCCCATTTGCCAAATTGGGATATTTGAAATTGACGTAATGATTTCGGTTTATACAATGTAGGAGTTTCAAACTTCTTACAGATCATGTGGCACTTTGGTGCAATAACTTTGGATGCTGGTCTAGCAAAAGAATTTGGGACGTATAAGTGTGCCATGTGAACATTTTTCTTCCTGATCGACATGGCTTATGGCGTACTCTAACGATTAGAGGATGTTTAAAACTTCATAATAAAGATGACTGAGAATTTATAGAAAGTGGTTGCACACGAGCTGCTATATTTTGTTCACAAGGTAGTGAAATATAATAATCGATCCAAATTAGAAACTAATAATTATTAATATAGGATTTTTTGAAAAAAGGATCATATCTATAAATAAAAAGTACCAGAAGCACAAAGCACCTCAAACATAAAATAAATACATTAAGGTCCATGACCACCAAACGACCATAGTCGCCACAAGAATGAGCCACCGACAGTCGTTGTTGCTGCTCCTATATCGGAGCCGGCCTAACCTTGTCGATAATAGCCGAAAAGCCTTCATGCAAGCATTAGTGCCCCAGAGCAGCAGCCATCGCCGTTGAGTCCGTGAATCGATCTGACACCAAATCTCGCCATTGTGTACGCACAACGAGAAACCCTAACCTCTCCGCCCCGGGGAGCTAGAAGGAATCAACACCAGAGCTTCATCTAATCCGTCCCAATAGACGAAGTTGAGGACGATCGGAGCTCGAAAGACTAACTGGAGAAAGAAGCACCGCCATCCGTCCGAACGTCGCCCCTACAAGGAATAAAACGTACCTATCTACTAGCCGGAGCTAAGAACCAGGATTTTCCTCCCCGCTACCGGCTGTCGGAGCGACGGACAAAGAGGAGACGAATCCACGGGATCATCGGCAGAGCTAGGGAGGAGTAAGGCTTTCCTCTAGTGGTCTTGCAAGAGGTGAAAGAAAAAACATAAATATAGCACTGTCTAGAAAAAAAATCAACAAATCATGAGAAAACATTCACCAGCCTCGGATGTGTTACTATGAGCTGGCCACATGGAGATGAAGTTCGGGCTCTTTGGCCAATTTGGATGGCAATCTAGCAATAGAGTTTGTGACGTATAAGTGTGTCATGTGAAATTTTCTGAAACCAGCACGGCCTTTTGCACACTTACCTTGTACTATCTGCTACTCAAGCGCTCATATACACGCGAGCACCAGAAATTGAACCCTGGTGGGCTGAGGATACCACAGTCCCTCTAACCATCCAACCACAGATTGGTTCGCGAATTAGCAGATCTTTAAAACTATGAAGATGATTGTTTGTATAAGCTGATGTAGAAGCCAGAAAATAATTGCCTTGTCATATCAAAATCTATAGAGGTTGCACAGGATGAGCTACTAGTTTCCATATGGTAAATGATATAATAATGATTACACATACAAACTAAAAAGGTCAATATATGTCTAGAAAAAATCTGCAAAACATGAGAAGACAGAAGAGAAAACAGCGGCGGCCATCGGATGCATCATCATCTTGGGTTGCCTTGGTCGCAAGCGGTGCGGCTTTGCCAACCCGATATCGGAAGGGTCCTCTGTATCCGTTGCGTGGCCGCCAACGACGTTGTCCTCGTGCTTGCACATGTCCTCCTGAACCATGCTGCTGCAGGGGAGCTCCGCCTCCTCAAGATAATCATAGGCATCCGTGGCCGTGCTGCCAACCACCCTAGCCGCCGACGTGACGACGACGTCGATGTCGCACCGGACGATGAAGCAGTCGTCCACGACGTAGCCCGACTTCTCTAGTTGGTCTCTTCCCATGAACCTAGAACGTTCACCGATGACATGGCCGTTGAACTTGAAGACGCCACCGAAACTGGACCGGTAGTGCTTGCGCTTGGGCGGCGTGGGCTTGTTGCCGTCGTGAGGGACGAGGGAGAACCGGACGTTTGCGTTGACATGGCTGAGGACGTACTTGTCGGCGATGCTGAGGGCAAGAGAGATGCCGTCGGCGTTGTTCCACCATCCCCCGTTGGGGTAGTAGTGGATCCGCCAGCGGTGGCCGGCGGCCTCGAACTCGCCGGACGGGGCGGCCACGCCGTTGCCGAGGAGCTTTGTCTCGGTGTAGCCATTGATTCTGAGAACATGGCTGCCGGTGGTCACCGTGGTGGTTAGGGTCGAGGTGGAGGCGTCGTCGATCATCATAGTCGATCGCAGTGCATAGGTTGTGGCGATGGATACCTGACGGAGCTACATATATTCACATGATCACATCACCCCTGTCCGTGTAGGCGTGGGTATATATTTCGATCCGGACAGGGTTATATATCCTCTCCGACTCCGACTGTCACCGTGTTGTTGTCCCATGTGGCATAATCCTATAAGTTGTTCGGATTTGTAATCTCTTGGCCATTGGATGAAGCATATCCAATGGCTAATATTTAAAGCTATTGGCACACTATATAGTGATATAGATATAGATATATTTTTGGCTGGTTTGTATGAACTTCACTGTGTTTGCATGAACTTCATCCGGTTTGTTGAAAAGGAGTTTCGAATGTATGCGGGCAGTGTTGGATGGCCGCCTCTGGCATCCATATCCGTGGACTGGTTCCTCCTATCCGCGGATGGATGAGGGAGAAATTTGCGGGTCGTCGTTGAAGATGCCCTTATTGTATATGAGGGGCTGATTGATCCAAAGTGCCAGAACCGGCCCGGACCGTGTCCACCCTGAATCAAGGACTAGACGTCAAACCACGTATCAAGCATCAGAAGCATTTTTTATGGAGAACTGGATGGTAGTCTCAAACCAGGATCATCGTGGTATTCTTCCTCATCAAAGCATTCTTCAATAAAAAAAGTAAACTCAATAGCTTGGGCTTTTTGGGCCGGCACAGCCCAATAGTCACTGGCCCTTATGCCATCCACTAACCTTCGCTCCTCAACTCTCAATCCTGTGCGCCATGGCGTCGCCACCGCCGCCGCCGGCGAAGAAACCCTCGCAACTCCACCCAACCACCATGACCGACCTCGACGACGACACCCTGCGCGAGATCTTCCTCCGCCTCCCCTCCCTCCCGAGCCTCGTCCGCGCCGCCCTCAGCTGCCGCGCCTTCCTCGACGCCGTCCGTTCCCCCGCTTTCCGCCTCCAGTTCCGCGCGCTCCACCCACCCCCACTCCTGGGCCTCTTCCTCGGCATCCAATACACCGTCACTCCTACCTTCGTGCCTCTCCTCCGCCGCTCCGACCCGGACACCGCAGCCGCCGTCCGCGGCGCCGATTTCTTCCTCACCCGCCTCCCCGTCTCCGAGGACGACAAAGAGGATGCCGGCCCCGGCCCCGTCCCTAAAGACGGCAAGGAGGATGCCGTCTCTGTCCCCGTCCCCAACCCCGAAGACGACGGCAAGGAGGACGTCTCTGTTCCTGTCCCGGAAGACGAGGATGTCATCTCCGTCCCTGTCCCCGTCTCTGAAGACGACGACGAGGATGCTGTCTCTGTCTCCGAAGACGACGACGACGAGGAAGCTGTCTTCGAGTGGTCAATCGGCGCCTGCCACGACGGATTTGTTGTTCTCGACAACTGGAGCAGCCGACAGGTGGCCGTCTACAACCCGCTCAGGCGGACCATGGACCTCTTTCCCCTGCCGCCCCACAGGGACGATTGCGAGGGCTTGCATTTTGATTACCACATTCTCACCGAAGAAGAAGACTGCCGGTCGTCGTACCGCATCATGTGTGTATGGCATGGCGAACGCGGGGCCCGTGCTGACGTCTTATCATCGGACACCAAGAAGTGGCAAGTCTTCCCATGGACAAACATCCATGGGTTCTGGCCTCAGCATGGCAAGCTGGTGAATGGTTGCATTTATTGGACCGTTGGTAGGCCATCGGACGCCCGTGTGCTTAACACGGCTACGATGCAATTCTGTCGGATGGACATGCCACCGAGCAGCAGAGTTAATGAAATGTTGACGGCCGGCGAGACCAAGGATGGAAGGCTTTGTGTGGTCTTCGCACCTAATGTAGAACTGAATTCCAAATCCGCGCTCGTTGTTTGGACATGGAGAGCCGATGATGACAATGGTGTCGAGAGATGGATGCAGGACAAGTCGCTTCCGTTGCAGGAGATCCTTGGGATTGTTCGATGTGATTTCAGAGATGATGTTAAAAGAATTGAAGTGAGTGTCAAGGCGATCATCGATGGCTTTGTGTACTTGTCTGCTTATTGTGGGAGGTGGCAGCATCATCATTCAACTCGCTGGCTACTATCCTTCTGCATGGAAACTGCGGAGCTGAACAACCTTGGTCGTATCCTCCATGCGTCTTCCTATCCCTACCTCATGCCATGGCCTCGTTCTCTGGTACACAGCAAGGTGCGCCCTTGACTCAAGGTTCCTTGACTAGGAGGGTGAGATTTAATTACTAATTTATCATTAAGTTATGAACTTTTTGTTCTCTTGCTAGAGTAATTCAATTTACTCATCTAAAGAATAAGTCAACATGGTGAGGTGCTGTTGAGAATTGCCAATCATTTGCATACCTTTGAGCATACTAACAACCATACTTCCAATTTCTCTTCGAGAAAGAAAAGAAGAAATTTACCAGAGAATATCTTATGATAATGTAACAAGTTTCATATATCCAAATAAGTAAAATAACTTCCCTCCTGTTTTCCTTGATCATTATGGCCTTGTTCTAGAACTTTAAGAAACAGACTGTTTTAAATGTTGGTCCACGGCCAACCATTTTCTAACAGTTATTATAAATTGACCATGGTGTAGTTTCAAAGTCAAATAAGATGTTCTTTGTCCTTATTATTTTCTTAGCTGCATCGTTTCATAAACAGATACAGAAATCTTCAGCGTCTTTAAAGTTCAAATGTCATCTCATGACATTTCTTCTTTCTAGATAAAAACTTCCACATACATTCTATTAATTTGGTGAGGTTGAGAACAGATCTTAAATAGATTTTGAGCCATATCGACTATATTTTTCTTAGCCATAACTGATACTAGTATCTTTGTCATCTATGGGAGTAAAAAATGTAAAATCACTACTCTGCCACACATACCTAGCTTGAAAGATTTACTGAGTTCAGTGTTCTGCAAATCAAGAGCATAGGCTTGCCATATATCTTTAACATAATTTATCTTTTATGGCCTTGCCATATATCTTGACATGTTAGTGCATACGCGGACCAGAGCATAGGCTTTATGTTTTGTGTCGTTTATTATCTCCAAGTAAGTATTTTTTGGCGATCAGCAAGATTTCTACATTGTTAAATGGGAACTAGTTTATTTTGTGTCGTTAATTATCTTCAAATGAGTATTTTCTGGTGATCATAAGTTCCCTTGTTCACCATGCTTATGCATTCAAATATATGAGACATCACATAGCATGCTGTCCTATGTGAAAATGGTCTGTAGTGTAATTGTTTATTTTGCTCAGGTGCATGCAGTTTGTATTACTCTGAGCATATATCACATAGCCAGCTGTCCTATGTAGAAAATGGGCTGTTGGAGCTTGGGATTATACTTGCATTGTAGTCGTATATGTTAGCCTAGCAGTTCCAGATTTAGCAGCCAGGGTGAGAGACTGGGAACTAATTCTCTGATATGCATGGCAGAACAAAGTAAAAGTCCATGTTGTTCTGGTTTTACAAAACCACCTTATCCGATCCTGCGTGGGCTGATTGTGTTGATATCTGTTTTACTGCTCACCAGCTTATCCAGCTAAAGGCTATGTGAGCCAGGTTCAAAAACCATTGAAGTGATATACGCTCATGAAGCTGCATCATTGGACTCGGCGCAGAGAATAAACATTTGTGCCCTTTGTACTGGCAACAAATCTTGACTTGGTTCACACTGAACTACAGATCTTGACTTGTGAATACCAAAAAGCGCGCGGCAAGTTTGCAGGCCGGGCTTTACCAATGTGCTATACTTTCGTTCACACGAAGAATCAGGGAATGAAACACTAAAGGATCACATTGTTTATCTATTGAAATTGTTGTTGTAGAACCGATATGCCATGCGGCAGTGCAGCACGCATGCACGAGATTTTGCTTTTCTGGAAACATCATAAGCAGGGCACTCCTACCCTTTGTAAAATACTATCTGCGTCCTGGTTTATTGGTCCTCTTACTATTTTGTGCTAACCTTTGACCATAGATTTAACTAAAAATAATAATAATGCATGTCACCAAAACTTATATCGTTGCATTTGTATTTGAACATAGTTTCCAGTGATATTATTTATGTGACATGCATTATTATTTTTCTAGTTAAATCTAGTCAAAGTTTGACATAAAATGTTAAGGGACCAATAAACTAGGACGGAGGTATTTTTCTGTACCCTTTCCACCATAAAGTGTGCTAATGTGAATAACCTGACAGAAATGCAGGTTTCCGATGCAAAATTCTTGAGAATCGAATTAGCTAGCTAAGCAATAATCTGTTTTTGGATTCTTACGTTCCCCATTCTTACGGTGTGCTGCAGCCCGGGGCGGTGGAGCCAATCGGTCCAATTCCAGATTGCACCAAATATTCCGTTGCTCCAACCATCGGTTCAGTGATTAGGAAAGAGTGAGTGATCATTGGCGACTCCGTATGTTGGTTTTAATTTTATCTTTCTGCATCATCTTACTGAAATACCGTCGCACATGCAAAGAATTTTAAATGTACATACTTGAAATTTCTCGGAACAATCTTGTGACATATCTACAGTATGCGCGCTTGCAAACTTGCAATTTTCTGGCAGACAAATTTTAGCATATACTTATATATATTTTTTTGAAACGGAGGTAAAAGATTTGCCTCATCGATTAATTAAGCAGAAGAGAATTGCCTGGTTAATTAAAGGAAAATCGGCGAAAACCGATACAGACTCATCACATGTGGACTACTCACAGAGCATGCAATCCCATAACCACACGATCAACCCGATAACCAAAACCAACACGCAAGGTCCATCAACCCTCACACTCTTACATCGCAAAGAAGACCCCAACGAGAGTACCTCGCTAAAGACCATGCTCATCACCAAAATCCACTGAACCATCAAGCTGCTGCGGACACGTTTCCTGTGGCGCCACTCTTCTTTGCTTTGGTCCTGAGAGCCTCCTCCACAATCATCCTGCCAGATCCAGGGCTAGCCCTCTCCAAACATTTGAGCAAACTGTGAATCTCAATCTCGAAGAGAATCTCATCAACCTTGTCGCGCACAGACGCCTCGTGCCTCACAGCCACATGTGAGCCGGTAACCGCAACGTCGGAACCTCCATGATCCACAGAGGCGAGCGGCTGACTGGGCGCTGAAGGATCAGTTGCCAACATACTGGCCGCCTTTGTAGATTTAAGTATATTTTTACATGCTTTGTTAAACAAACTTAGAGAATTTTGACTCGGAACTTCAATCAAAATTTGGAACGGGGAGAATAATTAAGACTCAATTCGTTGGCCTATATATAAACCTCACGGAGCGTTTGACATAGAGCTTTATCGAAAAAGACTTTCGCCCTGCTTTATATATAAAGCATCAAACCACAAGCACCCAGTACAAACACACGCCACGCCACCGCAACACACGCACACACCCAGGACAGGATACATAGGCGCTGAGCGCAGCAACACCACCCCTAGCACTACGACCCCGAAGAGGTGAAACTACATATGACGAACCATGCGCTCCAAGGCCGCGCCTTCAGGATGGATACGACACCGGAGCACCGCCACCGCCCGATCCAAGGATCAGAGTTTCCCCCGGAGCCGCATGACGGGCAATGAGAGCCGCGACGATGCCTTCAAGAAGGGAACGATCTTCGCCGCCGCCGGTCCATCCGAAGATAGAGCATGTTTTCACCTCGGCCAACCTTCACCGCCACTGAACGCCACACCCCGGCAACCACGCCGCCCAGACGACCATGGTGACCGGGCAGCACCAAGGCATGGGCTCTGCCCAAGAGCACCGCGCAACCACCACCAGGGCTGCCGCCCCAGCATCCAAGACCTCGATACCACCTCACCCGAGACCCGCCGTACCCCAACGAAAGAGACGAGCAAAATGGTCTCACCTTTCGCACCCCTGGGCCACCCCCAGCGTCGAGACCCAATAGGTCGGCCAGAACTGGCATCCACCGACCCGTCCTGCTGCCCCGAGCGCGAGACGAGCTCGGTCCTGCATCATCGAGAGGGGGACGAGGTCAGTCCTGCTGCACCGTGCGCGAGACGAGCTCGGTCCTGCTGCATCGTGCGCGAGACGAGCTCGGTCCTACGACACCGGGCGCGAGACGAGCGATGGACCGCAGCCGGGAGAGGACCAGCCCATTGCTGGGAGTAGCACCCGGGCGGCGAGGAGATGGGGTGAAGGTCGAGACGGACTGACCACAGGCGAGCCGACGTCGGAGAAGCCGGCCGCTGCCGCGGACAGATCCATCGAGCCACCATGAAGCCGCCACGACACCGAGAGGTCACCATCAAGACCTCCCCACGCCGCCACCCATGACAGGAGCAGCGGCCACGCCCGACCGATGCCCTACACGCGTCGCCCGACGACCTCCAAGCATCGGAGCCACCGGGCACGCACCACCGGTCGGCCCCCAACGCCAGAACCGGCCGGATCCGGCAAGAGACCGGCCGCGCGCCACCTCCCGAGACGGGAGCAACGCAGCTGCCCCACCGCGCATGGAACGAAGGGAACCGGAGTGCCGCCACCAGCAGGCCACCCCGCCGCCCAGCGAGACCGCCGCCGCGCCGGTGGATCCCGCGGACAACCAGCGCCACCACTCGAAGGGGCCGCCCCGCGTCGGCGCCTACAAGCGGAGGGGGAAGAGTGGCCCCGCCGCCGCCATGCCCACCGGAGCTCGCCAGCGGCGGCGACCGGGGAGGGAGGGGGGGAGGGATCCTCCCTGGCGCGCGCGGGCGTGCCGCGGGAGGTAAGG
>NC_041385.1:15270294-15276342 GCF_002162155.2 Triticum dicoccoides
GGAGGTGGGGAGCAGGCCGGGGGAGGAGTGCCCGACGGCCGGCGGCGGCGGGGGGTGGGAAACCCTAGCGGGAGTCGCGGGAAGTCGCGGGAGTCGACACAGAGCTTTTCAAGTACTAGTATGTATATATAGGGGCGCCAAGCACCGGGTGCTGCATGGTTGCAATTGGCCTAGGTAATCAGTAATCACTCATCACACATTCACACGTGATGGAGCTCCCATGGCTTCTCCTTCCCACAGCTATTCTCCTTCCTGTCGTTTTATTCCTCCTCTCAATTGCATGGAACCGCCGCTTACCGCCGGGGCCGGCCAGCCTGCCTTGGCTTGGAAACTTGCTATATTTACAGCACTTTGACGAAGACTCCATGGACATCCTGAACGCTGAGAGGCGCCTCCATGCGCGCTACGGCCCGGTTCTCGGCCTCCAAGTGGGCAACCGCCTGCAGGTTAGCGTGGCAGACCGCTACCTCGCCCACACTGCGCTGGTCGGCCATGGCACCGCCCTGGCTGATCGGCCGGACTACGCCGTGCGCAACTTCGGTGGCCTGAACGCCATCACCATCACGTCCGCCAACTACGGCCCAATCTGGCGCCTCTTCCGTAGAAACTTGGTGGCTGAGATCGCGCACCCGGCCAGGCTCCGGCTGTTCGCGCCGCTGCGGGCGTCCGTGGTTGCTGACATGACGGAGAAGCTATGGCGCCGGCAGCAGGAAGCAGGAAACACGGGCGTCGTCGTCAGGGACACCTTTCTGCTCGCCATGTTCCACCTCTTGGTGGCCATGTGCTTCGGCGAGCGGGTTGACGATGGCGTTGTGCGCGAGATTATCTCTGCGCTGCGTGGGCTCATGATCTACTCCTTGACCAAGCTGAGGGTCTTGGACTACCTCCCGGCGGTCACGACGCGCCTCTTCCGCGGCCGACTGGATGCCATGCACGCTATGCGCAGCAAGCTCAAGGAGATGTACCTGCCCTTGATCGATGCCCGGATGGAGCGCAAGAAGCTGCTTTCCAGCAGCCAACCGCCGTCTCCTCAGAATCAGGATGAGACGAGGACGTTGCCGCACTGCTACGTGGACTCGTTGCTCGACCTCAGGCTCGACTCCGAGAGCGGCCGCCCTCTCACTGACGACGAGGTACTTGCCATGTGCTCCGAGCTGCTGATACAAGGGACAGACACCACAGCCACGGCGCTAGAGTGGATCATGGCCGAGCTGGTGAAGAATCAGCACGTCCAGGACAAGCTCTTCGATGAGATCTCAATTGGTACAGATCCCGACGATCTACACCGGCCAGAGGGCCTTCACAAGATACAGTACCTCCGGGCGGTGGTGCTTGAGGGCCTCCGGCGCCACCCACCCGGGCACCAGGTGGTGATGCACGCTGCGGCTGAGGACATGGAGATCGGTGGGTGCGTGATCCCCAGGGGCACGCCAGTGAACTTCATGGTGGCCGACATGGCCCTGGATGAGAAGACTTGGGACCGGCCACGAGAGTTCCTACCGGAGCGGTTCCTCGCGGGAGGTGACGGCGATGGGGTTGACATCACCGGCACCAAGGAGATCAAGATGATGCCATTCGGAGCCGGGCGGAGGATCTGTCCGGGGCTAGGCGTCGCCACCATGCACCTCGAGTACTTAGTGGAGAACCTAGTGCGTGCGTTTTACTGGCGGGCGGTTGAAGGGGAGGAGGTGGACGTCGTCTCTGAGGAGGCCCAGTTCACCGTCGTCATGAAGAAACCGCTCTGTGTTCGCCTCGTGCAGAGAGCGGCCATTTAACTTCAACTGAGAACAACATTGATTAAGGCTGCAGTATGGAAAGTGTTTACTACTAGTTTGGACGTCCGCAATTACGCATGTACTAGCACCGTGTACCTTCTTTTTTTAGTTTGGGTTGCTTACCATGTACTTCCTCGGTCTCATCTTAATTATCGCTTAAACAGATGCATTTAGCATTAAAATATATCTTGATACATCCATTTCAGCTACAACTATACTAATGTAAGATGGAGGGAGCACCATGTAATGTAGTATCACGTGTACTTAAGAGCTTATTGTACGCCCAACCACATATACACATATCGTATCATTTAGATACAGACCTATCTAGTGTATATCTACGCGACGCAACATCCATCCATTATGTACCCTATCATCTTTCATCTAGCCGAAACTTCTTCCCGGCTATAAGGAACGCTCTTGCTGTTTTCACATCAATGTCAGGCCTTCTCCAATCCTTCTCGGTCTTCTCGCGTACACCATATAGTGATGTTCTGCATCCCACAAACTATCTAAGAGCATCTCCAGCCGTTCAACCCCAGGGCGGCGAAAAAACGCCGCCTGGGGGCGAATCGGTGCAAGTTTGGCGCTTGGGGGCGGCTCGGTCCCCAGTCGTCGCCCGCAAGGTCGCCCTGAGTTCGACGAAATTAAGTAGATCTGGTACGAACTCGGCAAAATTTTATTGAAATTTATACAAAAAAGTAAAAACATGCAAGCTACGCCAAACTAAAGCACAATTACGCCGCTAGCCACTACCCTGCGTCCACCGCCCGCCATCTACATGCCGAGAAGCCTGTAAAAGCGGGTGCAGTCGTCGTCGTCGTCGTCGTCGCGCGCCCCGCCGGAGCCACCGTCCCTGCTGCAACCCTGCCCAGGGTCGCCGACGCGCGGCCGGGAGCTGGACGGCCCGGCCTCTTCCTTGTTAAAGCTAAACACGCCGTGTGTGCTGGTGTCCGAGTAGTACTCGTATACTGGTCCGATTAGTGCTCCAACATGAAACCGACTAGGTTAGCTATAGGGTAGCTAGCTTAGTATATATACGTGGGTACCTCCTTGTAATCTTTCAACCAAGAAAATCAGAAAAGCAATAAAGCGTACAAGGCTCGACAAGAGCCTTTGGCTATCAATCATCGATCAGTTTTTCTGTGTTCGCCAAGTTACGCAAGAGTTCCGTCGACGCCGACCTAAATCGATCCGAGCGATTTGGGCACTAGCAAGCCAGCTTCACGTACAAGAGGTGCACGTACTAGCTAGCTACTGTTCATCCATCAAGCTGCTAGGCTGCGTGCTTGCTTGCTAGCTTTGCACTACGGTGCATAGTTCCTGGGTGGTTTTGATCTAGAGTTCAAAAGCCAACAATTGGTATCAGAGCCTCGACGATCTATGATCTATGATGACGGACAGCGACGTTGAGTCGGTCAAGTCCGGCAACGGTGGTTCCAAGGCGAACAAGAAATGCGACAATGTGAAGAAGGGCGGTAAGTCAGCAACAAGTGATGGCGGAACGGGCGGCGCCAACGTACAGGCGCATCGCAACATCCCCATCCAGTACCCGATGCTCACCGACGCCAACTACGGCGTGTGGGCGGTCAAGATGAAGATTATTCTCCGAACCCTTCGAGTGTGGGAGGCCATCACGGACGACGACGTCGACAAGGAGTGCTACGAAGGTGCCATGGCCGCCATAGCCCAGTCTGTGCCAGATTCCGTGCTGATGACATTGGCGGAATTCGAGACAGCAAGAGAGGCGTGGAACGCACTCAAAGAGATGAGGATTGGAGAAGATCGCGTCACGAAGGCTCGGGCACAAGTGCTGAAATGCCAATTTCACAAGTTGCAGATGGAGGAAACTGAATCGGTGAACGACTATGCCATGCGTCTGACTACATTGGTGGGAGAGATCCGTGCGCTTGGTGCAAAGCTCGATGAAACCAAGATTGTGGAGAAGTTTTTCAGTTCGGTGACTGATAAATTCACGTACATCATCGGCACGCTCGAGCAGCTTTACGACATCGACGACATGACCATAACGGAGGCGATCAGACGCTTGCGGACATGGGAAGAGAATGCTCGTGGTTGTCGGAAAGGCAAAGGAGGAGGTGATGACCAACTCATGTACTCCCGCGCAGATTGGGAGTCCCCAAGTAGCAAAGGAAGGCACAACGTTGGCGAAGGCTCAAGCAACGCAAAGCGCGGCGGACAAACCGAAGAAGGCAAAGGAAAAGGCAAGCCACAAGGTCGTGGTAAAGCGGACCGATCTAAAGAGCGGAAGCCACGGAACTTTGATATGTCCGAGGTCAAGTGCTATAACTGCAACGAGATGGATCACTTTTCAAAGGATTGTCCGGAGCCTACCAAGAGGGAGATCAAGGCAAATTTGGCGAAGCAGGAAGACAAACGTCCAGGTCTTCTAATTGCCGAAGTTTGTGATCTCGTGGAGCCTAACAAGCGGGAGATCAAGGCAAATTTGGCGAAGCAGGAAGATGAACGTCCAGGTCTTCTGATGGCCAAAGTTTGTGATCTCGTCCAAACAGCGGTTGTGAAACCAAACCGGAAGGTGCTACTTCATGAGGAAAAGGTAACAACAAAGTTATCCGGGAGCCAGAACGTGTTGTGGTATCTAGACACGGGTGCCAGTAACCACATGATGGGGTGCAAGGAGAAGTTCCTCGAGCTAGAATATGATGTTCAAGGCTTGGTCAAGTTCGGTGATGGTTCAAATGTGGAGATTTGCGGGCAAGGTTCTGTCCTCTTCGAGGGTCTCACAGGAGAACATCGCATACTCACCGAAGTGTACTACATCCCACGGCTTCGCAACAACATCATCTCTGTCAAGAAACTTGACGAGAATGGATGCAAGGTGGATATTGAGAACGGAGTGATGACGATCTTCGACAACCTCCGAAACATGCTAGCGCGTGTGAATCGCACGCGGAACAGGCTCTATATCCTCAACCTTGATCAATCTCAACCGGAGTGTTGGCTCGCCAAGAGTGATGATGATTCGTGGTTATGGCATGCTAGATTTGGACACGTTAACTTCTACGCCTTGAAGAAGATGTCGAAGATGGAGATGGTATCTGGGATGCCGTTTATCGACCATGTTGATCGAGTATGTGATGGGTGCTTGGTTGGAAAACAGCACCGCAGGCCGTTCCCTGCTCAGTCTACCTACCGTGCAAGTGATGCACTCGAGCTGCTCCATGGTGATCTATGTGGCCCTATCACCTCAGCAACTCACGGAGGAAAGAAGTACTTCTTCCTTGTGGTATATTACTACTCGAATACATGTGGGTCGTTCTCCTACGATCTAAAGATGAGGCGTTTGAAGCGTTCAAGAAGCTGAAGGCTGCAACGGAGATGGAACACAAGCTGAAGGTTCGCGGTCTATGGACAGATCGTGGCGGAGAGTTTACGTCAAACGAGTTCAACGACTACTGCGAGAAGATTGGCATAAAAAGGTTCCTCACGGCACCTTATACGCCGCAGCAGAACGGGGTTGTTGAAAGGCGCAATCGAACCGTCGTTGACATGGCGAGAAGTTTACTCAAGAGCAAGAACTTGCCGGGGACTTTTTGGGGAGAAGCTATCTCGACGGCGGTCTATCTTCTCAACCGGGCTCCAACGAAGGCGGTGATCGGCAAGACTCCGTATGAAACAATTTACGGACGGAAGCCGAATGTGTCTCATCTACGAACATTTGGGTGTGTGGCACATGTGAAGATGGCGGAGCCGCATCTCTCAAAGCTTGCCGATCGTAGCACCAAGATGGTGTTCATCGGATACGAGAGGAGTTCCGGCACCAAGGCATACCGCTTCTACGATCCACGAACCAAGCGTCTACGGATTTCACGCGACGTCGTGTTTGAGGAAAACCAAGCGTGGAATTGGAGCGCAGCAGCCGACGATGCTCCAAACGGTAATATATTCACAGTTGAATTTCCAGTTGATGATGATGCAGGGGAAGACATCCAGGTGGTTGGCAAGACACACAACCAAGGTGACCACAATGGCAGTGATCACCATGGTGCCGACACCAATCACGATGACTACGCCAAGGACGACTACGCCAACGACTACGCGCATGGGTCGCAAGGTGATAGCGACAATGACGCGCACGACACAGGCGGAGATCTCGACAATAAGGCGCATAGTGATGATGACAATCAAGATGATGGTCACGATCACTATGCGCCTTATTGTCGAGATCTCCGCCTGTGTCGTGCGCGTCGTTGTCGCTATCGCCTTGCGACCCATGCGCGTCGTCATCGGT
>NC_041385.1:15276607-15284085 GCF_002162155.2 Triticum dicoccoides
GACAATAAGGCGCATAGTGATGATGACAATCAAGATGATGGTCACGATCACTATGCGCCTTATTGTCGAGATCTCCGCCTGTGTCGTGCGCATCGTTGTCGCTATCGCCTTGCGACCCATGCGCGTCGTCATCGGTGTCGGCACCATGGTGATCACTGCCATTGCGGTCACCGACGCCAACTACAAGATGAAGATTACTCTCCGAACCCTTCGAGTGTGGGAGGCCATCACGGACGACGACATCGACAAGGAGTGCGACGAAGGTGCCATGGCCGCCATAGCCCAGTCTGTGCCAGATTCCGTGCTGATGACATTGGCGGAGTTCGAGACAGGAAGAGAGGCGTGGAACGCACTCAAAGAGATGAGGATTGGAGAAGATCGCGTCACGAAGGCTCGGGCACAAGTGCTGAAATGCCAATTTCACAAGTTGCAGATTGAGGAAACTGAATCGGTGAATGACTATGCCATGCGTCTGACTACATTGGTGGGAGAGATCCGCGCGCTTGGTGCAAAGCTCGACGAAACCTAGATTGTGGAGAAGTCTTTCCGTTCGGTGACTGATAAATTCACGTACATCATCGGCACGCTCGAGCAGCTTTACGACATCAACGACATGACCATAACGGAGGCGATCGGACGCTTGCCGACGTGGGAAGAGAATGCTCATGGTTGTCGGAAAGGCAAAGGAGGAGGTGATGACCAACTCATGTACTAGCGCGCAGATTGGGAGTCCCCAAGTAGCAAAGGAAGGTGAAAGTGCGTTATGTCGACTAGAGGGGGGGTGAATAGGCGATTTTTATGAATTCTTCACTGAGGAATTTGCCGGTGAGGGAATTTCTTAGCGAAGAACTATTAGCAGCGGAATAAGTACTCAGAAGTAAGCATAAAAGAATGCAAGCATGGTCATCATGATGAAATGAAGACAAGCACAGAGTACAGAAAGCGTAATCACAGGATAACACAAGATGAAGACAAACATACTGAAGAAATTGAACTGAGGAAATTGAGAAAGTCTTCAGTCAAAGTCTTCAAACACAGATATGAACAAACACTCAACACAGTAATGAGGAAATAAAAGGGGTTGAGGAAATAGAACCAGTAGGTTGGTGAAGACAATGATTTGGTAGACCAGTTCGAACTGCTGTCTCAGTTGTACGTCTGGTTGGAGCGGCTGAGTATTTAAACTCGAGGACACGCAGTCCCGGACACCCAGTCTCTGAGCACGCAGCTCAGGACACCCAGTCCTCACCGTATTCTCCTTGAACTAAGATCACACAGATCCTGTCCAGTCACTCGTGGTAAGTCTTCAGGCGACTTCCAAACCTTCACAGACTTGGTCACTCGGCGATCTACAATTCCTCTTGGATGCTCTAGACCTTGACGCCTAACCGTCTGGAAGAAGCACAGTCTTCAAAGGTAACAAGCGTCAGATCCACACAGGATCAATTTCTTCAGTGATGCTCAATCACTTTGGGTTTGTAGGGGTTTGGTTTTGGGTTTTCATCACTCGATGATTTTCGCTCAAAGTCCTCGGAGGATGGGTTGCTCTCAAATGACAAGTGTCAAGTTCTCTCGGAGCAGCCAACCAGCTAGTGGTTGAAGGGGGCGGCTATTTATAGCCTAGGGAGCAGCCCGACATGATAAGACATAAATGCCCCTCAATGATATGACCGTTAGGTGGATAAGATGTTTTGGGACAGCTAGCACGTAGCACAGCAACGGTCGGAAATTTGACTCTCAGATTCCTCAGGGCTATCATGTTCCTCACTGTGTAGGTAATTTGCACTGGCTAATTCCTAACTCCTCAGTCAGAACAAATTCATCAGCGACCAGAAGAACTTCGTCTCTGTCACTGAAGAAAGTGATTGAACTGTATGAGATTTCCAAAGGCTTCACTCGAAGGGATTGGTAGGTGTAGGATTTTGAGTTGAGCATCACATGGAAATTTTTCCTTAGTATTTCCTCGACCCTCTTTAACAGTACGGTGTTTCCTATGACTCAAGAAAGAGAAAATGAAACTACGAAAACAAAAGTCTTCACGCTTCATGTTCCACAAATGAATACCAAGTCTTCAAGGTCACACCAATTTCTTCACTTTCAAAGTCTTCAGAAAGTCTTCAGAATATCAAAGTCTTCAAATGAAGAACTTCATTTTTAGGGGTCAACTTTCTCTGTAAATATCAAACTCCTCATAGACTTATAGACCTGTGTACACTCACAAACGCATTAGTCCCTTAACCTATAAGTCTTCAATACACCAAAATCACTAAGGGGCACTAGATGCACTTACAATCTCCCCCCTTTTGGTGATTGATGACAACATAGGTTAAGTTTTCAACGGGGATAAATATATGAAGTGTATACACTGATATTGAGGAATTTGATTACAAGATATAGAAGAACTCCCCCTGAAGATGTGCATAGTGAGGAATTTGCTTTTGAGGCAATGCACATTTGAAGAGTTGAATCATGGAGATCTCCCCCTATATCTTGTAATTCATACACGCATTTGATATATAATATGAAGAATTTGAAATGCATGATGAAATATGGTGCCTGATGAGGTTCAGCATGCATGCAATGTCATTAACGAGGAAATAAGCATGCAGAGCATAATGCAACAAAAGTATCAGCGCACCATCGGGTTTAAGATTACAACTCGATCCAAATAAAAGTTTCAGAAGAACGAGAGTTGTAACTTAACAAAATATGCCCTTAATATAGACCCGCTTGAAGACTAACTCAGATTTCTCCCCCTTTGTCATCAAATGACCAAAAGGATTGAAACTGAGGACTAACGCCCCTGAAGAATTTCAAGTTGATGGAGGAGCGCAGCGTTGTCGGGGTTGTTTGTTGTAGCAGGGCCCATCGCAGTGTCGTCCAAATCTTCATACTCATCAGTGTCACGCGATGAAGAATAAGAGCTGGCCACCAGTGGAGGAATTTTGACCCTCTTGAATTTCTTCGGCGGAGGTGCTGACCAGTCAAATTCTTCCTTGAGACCCATAGTCTTCAGTTCTTCAGCGCTATAGACATGAGTGAGGACAGCCCAGGTGCGGTTGAAGGTTTCATGAAGGTAGTATTGGTTCTTCTTCACTGCATTGTGTGTTGAGGTCATATTGTGAAGAAGTGCACCAAACTGATGCTTTACCCATTTGTGATTGTGATCAACCTTCTGATGAAGACTGAGGAGTAACTCATGGTCAGTCATCACCCTGGGAGCTGTGGCTTGAGGATTTTGCTTGGCTGAGGTATTTGCGGCAGAGTCATGTGTGGCAGAATCATCATTGGTAGAGTAAGATGCAGCCTTGCGAAATTGACCATCCAATGGACGAATGCCTTCATCGATCACAGCAGCGGCCTTGCCTTTATCATCAGCTGATGAAATTGTCCGTTTGAGGACTTCAATGGGAGGCAAGTAGCTACCGTGGTTCAGAGTGTCAGCTTTGTAATTCAGTGAAGATCTTGCCCTGATGAATCTCATAATCCAAGGGGCATAGGGTTTCAGCTCGAATGGTGACATAGCAATATTGGCCAGAGTCCTCATGAAGAAATCATGGAAGTTGACAGGAACGCCATGAATGATGTTGAAAAGCATATTCTTCATGATGCCAACGACTTCTTCATCATTTGAGTCGTGGCCTTTGATAGGACTCATTGTCTTCGTTAGAATTCGATATACAGTCCGAGGCACATATAGTAATCCTTGACGAGGAATTTGGTTCGTGGGGCCTGCCTTGGCTTCAAAGGCTTCATCAGCACTTGCATATAGTGATTTGGAAGTTCTGGTTCATTGTAGACACACCGAGCATCATCAACTGGAGGACTGAGTGGTAAAGCACGAAGCAGTTCAGTTGCTGGTGCCTTGTAGTGAGTATTTTCAGACATCCAGTCTAATACCCATGAGTTCACATCTTCAGCGTCTCCGGTGATGTGCAGAGTTGAATAGAATTGAAGAATGAGTTCTTCATTCTAGTCACAGATATCAATGCAGAAATTCAGAAGTCCAGCGTCGTGAAGAACACTGAGGACTGGCTCAAAGCCGGGCAGAGACTCCATGTCCACATGAGGAATATGTGCATGATCGAAGACTTTGTCTTTGTTGAAGAGCACTGAGGAATAGAAATTGGCTTGGCTGGTAGTCCAGAAACGCCTCTTCCTTATGCGAGCAGAGTCATATGGATTATAGTCAATGAAGAATACATGCTCGGCAAAGAAATCTTCAGCCTTGAACTTCTGTTTGCTTGAGAACGGATTCTTTTGCTTTGGCAGAGGGATGTCAGTGAGTTGCATCACCACCTCAGGAATCGCGAGCTCAGGTTCTTCAGGCTGAGGAATTTCTTGTTCCTCAACAGATGCAGTCTGAGGATCAGCAGCAGCAGGTTCATCAGCACTAGTGGCTGGAATTTCTTCATGCACTGAGAGAGTGGGATGAGTTTCTTCAGAGCCCATTTGAACTGTTGGTGCAGGGGACTGAGGAATCTGTTGGAGCGGGGTGAAGAGAGGAGTATTGGGATGCTGACTTTCCCAAAAGTCATCATTCATCACAGGTGTGGTGCACCCAATATCCACATCTTCATCTTCAATTTCCTCAACACTAGCCTCTTCAGCTGTGAACTGAGGCATAGGTGAGGAAATGACTGGCGTTGAAGAGATTGCATCCACTTCAATTTCTTCATCAATCTGCTCTGACGAAGCAGCAGAATGATGTTCTTCATCAGATCCGATTGGGATCTCATAGTCTTCTCCAAAAGGAACAAGGTCCTTTGATGGCATGGAGGAAATCGGAACAACATCAATTGGATTTACGAGTGAGCTGATCATTGGCTTCATTTTCTTCGCAGCCGAAGAATTTGACACAGCTGATGCCTTCCGTTTCTTCACTGCAGCTCGCTCTGCAGCCTTGGTCTTCTTCACATCAAATGCACATTGAAGAATTGGAGTTGGTGTTGGTGCAGATGGAGCTGAGGAATCTGGTTGATTTTCTTCAGGCGCAACTGATGCAGTTGCCCTGACTTCTTCAGTTTCTTCAGGCGCATCACTAGTGGATGCCCTGGCAATTTCTTCAGCGGCTGGAATGGGATCATCAGCCATGGAACTGGCATTTTCATCAGCAGCCTGAACTTCATCAGCGTTGCTGGCATGTTCCTCAGTCGGCTGAGCTGAGACTTCAGCCTGAGGAATTTCATGTTGCGTTGGGGCAGCAACATTGGTGAATTTCTTCGTCAGGTTGACGAATCTGTCTTTGGCTCCTTGCCAATCAGCATAGTAGGCATCAAAGTCATTGCTGAGGGCTTGAATTTCAGATTGAGCCTGGAGAAGTTCCTCAGGTGTCATTCTGACAACGTTTTTCTTCAGGAGCTTCTCCTTTCTGTATTGAGCTTTCTTAATCTCTCTTGCCTTTTCAAACTTCCATTTTTCTTCAGTGATGAAGTGGGTCAACATATGACTTTGCCCAGCGGTCATA
Organism: Triticum dicoccoides; assembly: GCF_002162155.2. NCBI lineage: Eukaryota > Viridiplantae > Streptophyta > Magnoliopsida > Poales > Poaceae > Triticum > Triticum dicoccoides. The sequence goes on from NC_041385.1 coordinate 15,282,075, forward strand.
TGAAAATCAGGCATTGGGGTGTTTGGATCCTTGTGTCAGAGATCAATATAATCGAGGATTTTCCTCGGATCCAACAGCAGTGGCACAGATGTGCCTTTGGCTCTAGCGGCCTTCACCTGTCTGTCTCTGATGATTTCTGCAAGTTCATCATCAGAAGCTTCATCATCAGAAGGCACATGGAATGCGACCTGTTTCTTCTTTGGACTTGGCCGAGGACCTCGTCCACCTGTTGCTTTGGTCTTCAGCAGAGTCGGGCCAGATGATGACTTTGGTGCAGCTGAGGAACTTGCTGAAACACCAGAGGCAATCGAGAAACCAGCAGTCCTTTGACATGTAGTCAGATGCACAGGAGCTGAGGACTTTGGTGGAGCAGTAGCAGTGTGAGGAATTTACCGTGAGGGCATTGCTGAGGAACTTGGCCGTGAGGGTGCTGTTGGTGAAGCACTTAGCTTACGAGCAGGCTTCTTTGGCATGGATTTCCTCGGTTTGACTGAGACCTCAGTAGCAGTAGCAGTGGCAGAATCCTCATTGAATTTCTTCACTGCCTCCTTGGCCTGTCTTGCCAATTTGGCTTGGCGCTTAGCCCATTCTTCAGGAAAGTCCTCACCACGTTTGATGCTTGTGGGATCAGCTACTTGGCCAGGTGCCAATGGAGCTCTTGGGCATGGAGGATCGAGGGCGAATTTCTTCATGTACTTTGGAGTCACATATCTGTATTCCCTCCATTCCCTCGCCCATCTTCGTTCAATCTTCTGAATGCGCACCTTGCGCTGATTTTTGTTTTCTTTGCCAAATTTTGCTTCATCAGGTGTGCAATAGTCAGCATAAATTTCCTCAGGTATTTCAAACACAGTCATAACCTCAGGTTTCTTTCCTCCTTTCTGTGGCTTCTTACCGTCTGCCATATTCTTCAGTTGAGGAATTTGAACAATTGAGTTCTCTGAAGAAGTATGCAGTTTTTCTTCGAGGAACGCTGCAAATGAGTTAAGTTGATGAGAACCTAGTGATTCAGCAGCGGACATGAGTACCTGTGAACAGAGTACAGGTGCGAGGAATTTGGAGAGGTCATATGCGTTCTGAGAAGGTTTTTCAAAAAGAACAAGTTTTGAGGAATTTGACCAGATGAACCTTGAGGATTTTCACTAAGCGTTCTTGTCTTAGGTTCCAGAGTTGTACAGATCGAAGATCCACACAATTAGGGAATCTTGAAGAAAATGATTGCTTAGAGAAACAGTTCAAGATCTTATGATGTGTGTGGTGTTCATATGTGTGAAGATTTGAAGAATAAACACCTTAGAAGATTTTCAGGAAAGCTTGAGAATCAACGCGAGTAATAAAAGTAACTTTTAATTACCCGAAGTGAAGAACACGACGAAATGAGAAGAACAGATGGGAAGTTCGTCAGGTTAGATCTTCCTTGCCCTAACTCGGCGGAGGAAGACAGCTACGGCGGCAGCGGAGTGAAGATTTCCGCGGTCGGCATGAGTACTGCGGCGACGAGGTCGAGGCAGAGAAGCTCTTCCTCACCGACGACGATGGAGTAGCGGTGGCGCTAGGGTTTGAGGAGCTCGAGTGGGAGAGAGAGGTCGAGCGGAGTAAATGAAGTGAGGAAGGAGACATGGGTATTTATAGACACGGTGAAAAACTGTTCGCCCGAAGATTTAGGACGAACGTGCCCCTGACTGTTCTCCTTCTCACGACATGTGTCACCCACGTACTTTGTAGTGGAGATCGTGTGTGAATAGAATAATGCATCGTGGGATGCGGAACAGTTTGAGCGGCAAAACCGAAAATTTGGATAAGATTTGTTTTTTTAAGTTTCGTTCGCAATTTCTTCAGCTGACAAGGACACAGTGAAGATTTTGAACGAGTTTCAAATAGAACGCACATGAAGAATTTGTGAATAGATTGGGTTGAGTATAGCATAGAGGGGGAAGGGCCCGATCACATTCACTTAGCAGAAAAAACAACTTGAAGAAATAGCTATAAGTGAATGCTGTAGAGGACATAA